>NC_051209.1:23362119-23547681 GCF_015220075.1 Falco rusticolus | reverse complement strand
AGCGCTGCCGAATAAAGATAACCTCCGCTCACTCGAATATTGGTAATAGATTCTTTATATCACTACTATTCAAGCATCACTTCCTCCAAGCTCAAGATAGGTACATCCCTATGAGTAGGAAATCAAGCAAAGAGGGAAGGAGGCCTGCATGGATGAGCAAGGAGCTCCTGGAAAAACTCAAACAGAAGAAGGACATTTATTGGATGTGGAAAAAGGGACAGGCCACTTGGGAGGAATATAGGAATATTGTCAGAACATGCAGGGAGGCAACGAGGAAGGCTAAGGTCTGTTTGGAATTACAACTGGTGAGGGATGTCAAGGACAACAAGGAGGACTTCTTTGAGGACATCAGTAGCAAAGGGAAGACTAGGGAAAATGTGGGCCTGCTGCTGAATAAGGTGGGTGCCCTGGTGATGAAGGACACAGAGAAGGCAGAGTTAATGAATGCCACCTTTGCTTCAGTCCTTACTGCTAAGGCCAATCCTCAGGAATCCCAGACCATGGAGGTAAGAGAGGAAGTCTAGAGAAAGGAAGACTTCCCTTGGTTGAGGAGGATCACGTTAGAGATCATTTAAGCAAACCTGACACCCACAAATCCATGGACCCTTATGTGATGCACCCCGAGTGCTGAGGGAGCTGGCAGATGCTATTGCTAAGTCTCTCTCCATCATCTTTGAAAGGTCATGGAGGACAGGAGAGGTGCCTGAGGACTGGAGGGAAGCCAATGTCACTCCAGTCTTCAAAAAGGGCAAGAAGGAGGACCCAGGAAACTACAGACCAGTCAGCCCTACCTTCATCCCCGGAAAGGGGGTGGAACAGCTCATCCTGGAGGTCACCTCAAAGCATGTGGAGGAAGAGAAGGTTAACAGGAGTAGTCAACATGGATTCACCAAGGGGCAATCATGTCTGACCTACCTGATAGCCTTCTATGATGGAATGACTGGATGGGTAGATGAGGGGAGAGCGGTGGATGTTGTCTACCATGACTTCAGTGAGGCTTTTAACACCATCTCCCATAACATCCTCATAGGTAAGCTCAGGTTAGATGAGTGGACAGTGAGGTGGATTGACAACAGGCTGAACAGCAGAGCTCAGCGGGTTGTGTTCAGCAGCAGAGTCTAGCTGGAGGCCTGTAGCTAGCGATGTTCCCTCGGGTCAGTACTGGGTGCAGTCCTGTTCAACTTAATCATTACTGTCCTGGATGAAAGGACAGAGTGTGCTCTCAGCAAGTTTGCTGATGATACAAAACTGGGAGGAGTGGCTGATACATCAGAAGGCTGTGCTGCCATTCAGTGAGACCTGGACAGACTAGAGAGTTGGGCAGAGAGGAACCTAATGAAGTTCAACAAAGGCAAGTGTAGGGTCCTGCACCTAGGGAGGAACATCCCCATGCACCAGTACAGGCTAGGGGTTAACCTGCTGGAAGGCAGCTCTGTGGAGAAGGACCTGGGAGTTCTGGTGGACAGCAAGTTGCCCATGAGCTGGCAGTGTGCCCCTGTGGACATGAAGGCCAATGATGTCCTGGGATGCATTAGGAAGAGTGTGGCCAGCAGGTGAAGGGAGGTTATCCTCCCCCTCTACTCTGCCCTGGTGAGGCCGCATCTGGAGTGCTGTGTCCAGTTCTGGGCTCCCCAGTTCAAACAAGACAGAGAACTACTGCAGAGGGTCCAGTGGAGGGCTGCGAAGATGATTAGGGGACTGGAGCATCTCCCTTATGAAGACAGGCTGAGAAATCTGGGCCTGTTTAGCCTGGAGAAGAGAAGACTGAGAGGGGATCTTATCAATGCATACAAATATCTTAAGGGTGAATGTCAAGAGGAGGGGGCCAGGCTCTTTTCAGTAGTGCCCAGCGACAGGACAAGGGGCAAAGGGCACAAACTGAAACACAGGAAGTTCCATCTGAATGTGAGGAAGAACTTCTTTACTTTGAGGTTGATAGAGCACTAGAACAGGCTGCCCAGAGAGGTTGTGGAGTCTCCTTCTCTGGAGATACTCAAACCCCACCTGGATGTGATCCTGTGCAACCTGCTCTAGGTGAACCTGTTTTAGCAGGGATTTGGGCTAGACAATCTCCAGATGTCCCTTCCAACCCAAACTATTATGTGATTCTGTGATTCTTTAGACAGCCTTATAATTGTGATTTGATTCATTTTGTGTACAAGATTTACAAGATGCTTTCACCATTAAAAAGCTTCTCCTGAAACACAACACTATTCATGGAAATTGGGCATTTATGTGAAGTAATGAGAAGAGAGGAAACAAATTGGCTTCACAAACTGGCAATTTTGAAAGAAATGTTACAACGTTAAAACATTTTTATGCTCAATAACATAGCCCCAGGTTTAAATGGGACTATACAGACCATCCAGATTTTTACTGGAATCAGGCTGTCAAAACTCGCAGAATTTCTCCCTACAGCCCGAGCACTCAATAGGGCTGTAGGAAGTTATCACCAAGTGTTTTTCTGCTTTTGAGCACACACATAAGCATGTAGCTTGATAACTAAATTTATTATAGAAAGATGCATTTTCACTTGCAGTCACTGTGGAGTTTCTGTTTTCAGCATAATTTATGCTGAATGATAATGTGCAATAGAGAGCTCCAAGGTAAAAGGGCAATGGGTTAGATTATTTATCATAAAATGTGTCCTCATGTGAGCCCAGGTTGTGAGATGTTCTCACAGATTTTGTTCTGACAAGGAACTGCTAGAAGGCTTCTCTTTATTCATGATGTAGAGGCATCAGCATCCCATGGAGATGATCTAGGATATGAACTGAGTGGATATGTATAAAGTGAGTAATTCAGAGATCTTTCTTCACATGAAAATAGATTCATTTAATGAGATGGCTCCAGACAGAAGTATCTGAACTTCTATGGTGAAGTAACTAATCAACAAAACAGCTGATGAACTTAATGAGTCATCTGAAGATTTAAGATAATGAAAGTAAGTTTATTTCTTAAAGGAAGAAAATATTAGAGAGATATCACACATTTTAGGAGATAAATTTATTTCAGAAAGTCAGTGAGAGAGAAGGGATCCCAAACTCTTTAGTCAGTAGAGATCCTGATCTCAGAGTGCTGAACCCAAATTTGTAAAAATGTGAAAGAAGTTGTTGTTTTACATTTCTTGAGCTGTTTAATGTGCTATGTGAGTCAGCTATTGTTTGTCTGGAGAGAGAAAGCAGTGAACTGAAGCAGTTGCTTGGTCAGACTTCTAAAAATCCTGGACTGCAGACATGAAGCATTAGCATGGGAACCCAGACCACACAATCCTGTTAAATCAGCTGGACAACAAAGGACACCCAGGGAAACTCAGCTCAACCACCCAGTGATGCAGGGAGCCAAGGATTTAGCACGGGGAGTACAGTCTGTCACAGTCCCTGTACCTTTGCAATTTGAAATTGAAAATGCTTTGGGGCAGGGATTGCCTCACTGATTCTGGTAGCACAGTGGGACTCGTGTCTCAGTTGGAGCCCTCTAGAACCACAATAAAGCAAATAATGACAGTCATCTTCCATAAACCTACTGAACCCCTGACTATTTCAAGGAAGGCACCATGATTATTAGTTCCTGACAGGGTAACAAGTATAAACCCTCATCATTTACTTTGATCTCTAGTTTTTTTAAGCTTATGTTTTCAGTTAGCTAAAATAAACTGCATTTTAATTGATAGCTTTTATGCAGGTAAATATGGACAGTGGACTTTTTATTAGGAGTGATTTAGTTAATTCTGCCCTTACCTCTGTTTTAAATGTACTTGGTCAGTAGGGGAAGCTATAAATAATGTAACCTTGCACTTTCTGTCTGTGGAACAAAGAAATGCAAATGACAGTCTAGTTGTACATGCCTGAGCGAGGACTGGAACTGAGCAGACTAGCCCCTATTAACATTTTAAGATATTTGAATCAAAATGATATTATAGGCTTAAATCTAACCAAAGGTTGTAATGGATTTTCATGTTATGGATAATTCCATCTAGCTCTTTAATAATGAGCAAAATATTTTAAAAATAAGCTACAGAGACTTTTGTAACAGAGTTATTTTAAAAAACAGGCTCTTCTATAAGATATGCAGCTTAAGGGCTACTGACTGTGAGCACTATACAATCAAATGAATTAATTTCTGAAAAACAGGCTACTTATTTAATTGCTGCATATGGATTTAGGTGCATGAATGTAAACACATATTTGAAAATCCTAAATTATATGGCCTTTTCTGATATAGATCAAATTGTGGTTTGGTAGTCATGTGCCTCAATTACCTTCAGGAAAGCTGCAGAAGTACATTTGACACTGAAGAAGGGTTCAATGGTCCAATACGTGCACAGGGAGGGAGGACAGATACTGCATAGGCCTTCATGCCTTGCATTGTAATCTCATTTCCTGGGTCTGATCTAGTTGTAAAGTCCCTGGATGTGCTGGAAACCATCTGTGGAGTCACTGGTTTGACAGGCAAAAACATTGTTATGGCTGATAATGGCTAAAAAATATGGCTGAATGTCTTCCAATGAGCACCAGAGAGTCAATAACAGGCTCTCACCTGGGATTTACTTATATTTCCATAGGGTACAAAGTCCTTCAATCCTATTTTGTGTGCATTGCAATTATTCTGTGTATGTATAAAACTGGGTTTCCCCAAAACTACTTTTAAGGGGACTACAGGCTATTATTTTTACCCACTTACAATAATGATTCCTAAATAATTATCAGGACTTGTTCACTTCCTAGCAGTTCATCAGTTCAGCTGTACAGATGCCAGATAAACTTCTCAATTTCTTTTTCAAGGTGTGGCCCTGCATTAATGATCCAATCATTGCCATAAGGTCATGGGTCCCTGTCAATCCCAGGGGTGGATTCCTAAAAGGTCCAGGTTAATCTTTAATATCAGGTAAAATAAGAGACATTTGGGGTTTGAGGAAATTACAGATTTGCTGTTTTGGTGTGATTTAAAGAATCACTTCACCAATATTCCAGCGAGCGGAGGTTATCTTTATTCGGCAGCGCTGGGTGCATGGGGGATCGCTCCACCAAAGTCATGCACCCCAAGGGGACTTTTCAGTCCCTCCTTTATACAAGCTACTCATACCTATTCATTAGTTTTCCAAGAAATCGTTTACATATTCATTACAATTCTGAGAATACATTTACATATCTTGTGCCTGCGCAATGCCCTTGAGGAGTTGTCTCTGCGCAGACTCTATTCCTTAGCGGCCATGTTTAAAGTCTTCATCTTCGCCACGTTGCATGTACAACAGGAATCTAAGACCAAATGTCCCTTCTAAAGATAACCAACCCAAGGACTTAGCAGTCTGTACATTCGTCATGTGGCAATAAGGGTCCTTGGACAGTTCCCAACTTTTAACTAAACATAGGTACGCCATCCTTTAGATAAGTGGTACAGCATTCACTATTCAGTAGGAATATAGAGTTATAAGAAATATCTTAGTGGAGTTTGTGTTTGCATAGCAACCGACAGCTACTATGAAATCCTCTGTACAGCCCCGTACCAAGGGTCAGAATCACCTAGTAGGAATGATTAGAAATTAGATAACAGTTTCATGATTGAATGCATGATTGGATACAGTGTTTACATGTAGCCTAGGAGAATGTATTGAGATGTCAGAATGTAGAATTAATGGGAACTGGGGAGAGTCGAATGAAGCAACTCGTAGTTACCTGCCAAGAAACAGTGAATGTAGGTAAAAGGTAATTCTGGCAGGGGGTATCATGACCACCGACTCATGTACCACCTACCCGAATAATACCCCAGACCCATTTCTGGACCTTTCTAACCTTTACTGCGCAGAATGGATATGGGAAGAGAGTAAATTAATGATTTTTTGGAAATACTATATTTATGCATGAATACTTAATGAATATGCATGAGTAAGTCCTATATAAGGTGTATGATTTTGAAACTTGGTGTATGTCGATCATGAGAGGACTCACTCACACACCCGGCCTTTAATAAAGAAGTGTCTGTTTATCTGCATCACATTGGTGTTGATAAGTTCTTTATTCCGAGATTTCGGTAACAATTCCTTGGCCCAAGACTGTCATCTATATAGCAGTAGAGATGTCGATATGTAGCCCTTAAAAAATGGAAGAAGATGAACATTTAGAAATCAGATAGCAAGCACTTTTATTACAACTATGATCTACCCCAGAGATGAACTAGAAATTATTCTAAACAATCTAATAAGTCTAACCTGATCTAATTGTCTGTAAAATGATCAATAACTTTTACTTTGCATTTTCAGACTGATAGAAAGCTTAGAAATAACTAGATTAATAGGATATGTAAAACTTAGAATAATTAAAAGTCTCATTGCATGTACGAAGAGGAGCTTCACAGTATGACTTCGCAAATTAGGCCCGGTCCTGGGGCCCTTTGTACTGATAAGATGGACCTGGGATGCTCTATGTGCTGATAAGAAGACAAGGGTGTGTGGTCTGTCCTGGCGGTTTTGGTTTTGAAGAAACTCGAGACAACGACCCCCACCAGGAGACAGTGCACAAGAGCAAATGGGAGGAAACTTATGTTAATGACTTCTTGGTAGACTAATTATCCTAACCCAACCTATTCTCGGACATCCTATTGAATATGTACAAATGTATACTTTAAATCACACGTGCACAAAGAAATTGGGGCAGCAGGTGCTTTTGGAATTATCCACCCTGATGCCCGCCGGTGAATTAAACATACCTGCTTTATAACCTATCCTTAGTTATGGAGTTTAATTCTGCACGTCAAGACATGGTCAGCCGTCACTGACTTTTGTCTAAAGGTTTACTTAATTGACTACCTCTATATGAAACTTTAAAAGAAGAAAACTAATAATTCAAATCCATGCATGGAATGTTTTTAAATATTTTTTCCAGTTTTTATAATGACTGTTAGACAGCATGTCTCCATGTATTTTAGGAATTTGTCATAAGAAACTACAAAGCTTTAAATGATAAAAATAAGTGAAATCAAAAGAAAACGTTCCTCTAGTATCAATACTTAGCTCTAGTGTCAATGATATTTAATTTTCTTTTAGAGAATATCGTGCTAGACCACATGCTTTGGACTTGATTATTCTAAGTAGGTAGTCTTGAGTGATTTATGTGAATCAAGGATACATCAAACCTCTTGGTCATTTCTTACACACTGAAGTAAGTATCATATGTAGACACAGTCTTCATTCTTGTGTGTTTTTAAATGTATGTTTTGCTTTCATTTTACACTTCGGGGGGAGAGACAACACAAGAGACAAGTGTTTGTACAGATCATATAGATTTTAGTAGACTTTAAAATTGGCCTAATTTTAAGTAGTGTAGACCCAGAGTGTGCATACCTTTAAACCAATTTAATCCTTGTTGAAATCAGTTCAGCTTGTCTAAACACAAGATGCTTCCTTCACACATTACTTACAAGATGCTAATTGCTCTAACGCTCTAATACATATTCCCTTTCAAATCTTTGAATTTTGATCTCCAAAATGGTTTTGGTAGAACTGTTCTTATGCTACAGGTTGTTAAAACATGTGAATGCATTGTAATTGAAAGAATGTTGAAATTTTGCATGGCTAATCCACATTTGCAAAATGTGCAACTTTCAGTGCTAACTACATGTAGCACTGTATACATCATGATTCATCTTCTCTGTCTTTCTCAGCTGCTAATTCCATGCCATGTTTCACTGATGGCAGTTTTGTGTAGTATAAAGATTTGAAATCAGTGTGTGGTTGGTGATAATTAGAGAAATAAGTTAAAAGGTCCCAGGGCTTTATTTATTTTTAAGGTCTCTGGACAGTTTCTTAAGTCAGTAGCACAAATGACTCCTTTTGTGTTTTTGGCTAGGCTTCTTTCAGTTGCTGTTTCACAACAGCTGAGGCAACAGACAAATTAGGCTGCCTTGGTGACAGGCATTGCCATCAGTTTACATTTCCTTTTAAATATTGCTGGAAAACAAGGGGGGAGGGTGTTGCTGCAAAAATACATTTTAATATTGTTACCACTGAGTTAGATATGTGCGCTGGTTTTGGCTGGGATGGAGTTGATTCACTTCACAATAGCTGGTACAGGGCTACCTTTTGCATTTGTGCTGAAAACAGTGTTGATAACACAGGGATGTTTTATTATTGCTGAGCAGTGCTTGCACAAAGTCAAGGCCTTTTCTGCTTCTCATACCACCCCACCAGTGAGTAGTCTGGGGTTGCACAAGAAGTTGGGAGGGGACACAGCTGGGACAGCTGATCCCAACTAACCAAAGGGATATTCCATACCGTATGGCATCATGCTCAGCATATAAAGTTGGGGGAATAAGGAAGGGGGGGGCATTTGGAGTGATGGCATTTGTCTTCCCAAGTAACTTATGTCTGATAGAGCCATGCTTTCCTGGAGATGGCTCTAAACACCTGCCTGTCCATGGGAAGCAGTGAATTAATTCCTTGTTTTGCTTTGCTTGTGTGTGTGGCTTTTTCTTT
Organism: Falco rusticolus; assembly: GCF_015220075.1. Taxonomy (NCBI): domain Eukaryota; kingdom Metazoa; phylum Chordata; class Aves; order Falconiformes; family Falconidae; genus Falco; species Falco rusticolus. The sequence continues at coordinate 23,539,211 of NC_051209.1, read as the reverse complement.
ACCTTTTAAATTGTGTTTATCTCAACCCATCAATTTTCTCACTTTTACTTTTCTGATCCTCTCCTCCATCCTACTGTGGGGGGAGTGAGCAAGCAGCTGTGTGTGTCTTAGTTGCTGGCTAGGGTTAAACCATAACAATATGAGACTAAAACTTCTCTCTGACTATAATTGCAAGAACTCTTTATGAGGCACAATTGATAAATCTTGATGGTACTTCAAATGTCTCTAGTTTTTTCACAGGAAGTACACGAGATCACTTGGGTTTTGCCACCTTGCAGAAGGCAGACTGGATAGCTGAGGTGATGAACACAGTCTTAGGTGACTAGGGCCATATCATTAAGTTAAAACCCCAAAGAAAGGGAGGTGCTAATGGAAAACATATTCTCTGGCTGTTGTAACTGGTGAAAGGGTTAAGCCCCCGAAACCAAGGAAGATGTTGTGAGTACCTTAGATATTTAGTTCAACAAAAGAGGCTCAGGATGGTTGTAAGATAAGGGATGGGTGTAAAATAAGGGGGGACCAGGATAATCTCATGGTAGACAACTCAATCTTGAGAACAGATACACAGGACCATAGAGGTAAGAAAGTTACAAGAGAATTGGTAACAATCACCTTGAAGGATATGGTCTACTGATCCCAGAACTGAGTTTGCACAGAAGTAAAGGTCAGTCAGTGGGCACAGTGAAGAAAACTACAAGCCTTCATCTGAAGACCCCAAAGACCACCAAGGAAGGCAATTGCACATGTGGACCAGGCATTTGCATATGTTAATGAGTTCCAGGACATCTCATTTATATGTAAATGAGCTATTGGAAATCTTACGCATATGTATAACTTTGTGGTATATAGTCTCTAAAAGTTTGTCAGATTGTTGGAGCAGTTACGGAGGAGCTATCCCCAGTGCTACCCCAGCGCTGCAATAAAGGATATCTTACTTAATAACAGTCTGCTGTTACTGAGTTTTATTATACTGGACTCCTTACCCAGCCGCACCTAGCTTCTCACTTTGGCGAGGTTAGAAAGCAAGGGGGTTTGGATGCTGCTGATTATTATCCAATTTCTCAGCTATAGCCACATTGGGAAAAAACACTCTCAATGTACAAGTGCCTGACCATCTTGGTGGTAAAGCTTTTCGTGCTACACTGCCACATATCCAATACCACCCATTCCCCAATGGAACTTTCCAGTACTTATAGTTAATTCTGACAGGTTCATCAGTTGCATTGACCAATCACAATGTGGGTGGTGCCCCACAAATACCTGAGTGTTGCAGAATGGCTGTGTGATCACGGCCATGACTCCCTTGAAGATCTTTGTGAAACAAAGTTAGCGTAAGTTAGCTGAAGCAGGCCTTGCAGCTATGCTGAGGCATGCTGATAAGGAAGCTGAGAAAAACACACTGACCTTGTGCCTAATGTTGTAAATAACTTTGAGGAATTCACGTAGACAAGAGAGAAAAAAAATATGTAGCTAGCTAACTGCAGAAACCGCAAGTAGGAGGACGTATGAAAATGTAACCCTTTAGAGCTTAGCCAATCAGCAGATGACTAGTATGCATAATTAACTGGAACTGTATATAAGACATAATCGCGTTGTAATAAATCAAAGCTTGCTTTATCACTCACATTGAGTTTGCCTGCTTGACTTCCCTCCCCGTCAGCACCTGAGCTCCATTTGCATGTGTCTTGGTTTTATTTGTAGTAACAAACTCCACATCAGACAAGTGTGGATTCAATATTGCCCAAGTTTGGAGGTCAATCTCATTCCAATTAGTGTACTTTGGTCTTACCCACAAGTTATTCCAATTAGTCCTGAATGGAATGGGGATACCAACTAGAGGAATTCCTTTATGAGTATATTCAGGGAAATGGGTACATACCCAACACTCGGTCTTATTAACAACCTTCATCAGTCTTTCCAGCATTTCAAATAAGTATTTTGTGTCCATGTGACATGCGGAATTAGACTCTATAACTCGAAAGTTATAAAGTAGGTATGTTTATTGCACGCAGATGCACGGGGGATCGCTCCTCCACAAGCGTGCATACCCGAAGTGACCAACCATCTCACATTTATACAATGAACAAATGAATATTCAATTAACGCCTATACATATTCGTTACCTAAACCCCGCTTCGTATGTTAATTAGCTTATCAGTCCGTTTCCTGGAATGTGGTGGTCTTGCAGGTTTGTAGGTGATTGTAGGTCCTTGTGACCACCCGATCTTCTTCAGGTGATTCATGTCCTTGTGACCACCCGATCTTCTTCAGGTGATTGTGACCACCCAATCTTTTCCAGCAAGGAGACTTAGCACTCCCTCCCTCTAGATAGCATTTGAATGTCTCTCATCTTTTCTCATTCTCTTTTAAATAGCCCCTTTGTTAGAGGAGGAGGGACAGGCGTCTCCTCAAAACTGTAGTTGTCACCGCACCCATGACTAGTCACCATACCCACATTCCTTAAGCAGACACATACAATCACAATCCATGTCCATTATCCCCATTTCACATTATTTCTCCATATCACATGAGTCCTCCTGATCCCACCGAATTTGAGAATTTATCATACCACATAACAGACAAAATTCTATACATTTGTAAAACATGTTTAAACAAGTGTCTTCAAAGAAGAGACAGCTAGCAAACTCAAACCTCCCTGTATAAAATCCATATCTATATAGGGTCTTATTCCAGTCATTAACTTTCATGCTTCCTAGCAATATTGCAGGAGACCTAACCTAACTTTATGATTCTTGAGTTAGTTTTCAGTGAAAAGGTCCTTGCTTGACAGTCCATTCTGGCGATGCAGCTGTCTTAACCCTGCTATGATGTATCCATGGAGTGATTCCTTCAAGCTTGACAGCAGCGTAGGTGGTGAGTAAAATCTGGGAAGGTTCTTTCCACTTCTCTTTCAATGGTTCATCTGACTACTTTCTCAGATAAACCCAATCTCCAGGTTGGTATTGATGTACACACATCTAGGGATAGAGGTACGCTCACAGTGACATACCTGTTGAGAGAGGACAGGACCTTTCCTAGAGAAATAACTTACTCTTTTAGGTAGTGTCTCCCTACGACTTTGGGGTTCACTCCTGTTTCTGTCACCTGATAAGGTTTACCATACATTTCAAAAGAAAAACCTTTCTCTTTAGTTTTAGGCTGGATGCACATTCGTAGCAATGCTAAGGGTAAAGCATCTGGCCACCTTATCTGAACTTCTTGGCAAATTTTACTCATCTGTCTCTTTAGGCTTTGATTCATTCTTTCTACTTTCCCACTTGACTGAGGTCTCCACGGGCTATGGAGATCCCATTTTACCCCTAATATTTTAGCTAAAATTTGAACTGCTTTTGCTATGAAGTGTGGGCCCCTATCCAATGAGTTTCTTGGTGTTTTCTATTAACCAATTAATGCATAATTTCCTGTGTAACTATTACTTGATGCAAAGGAATCACCCACCATCCTTCTTGTTTTTTGGTTGCCTTTCATAAATTAGCCAATTGATTGTCTTCTGATGTATACTGTGGGCTCTTGGGTCCTAACCTCTGGACTTTTTCTGGCAGGACTAGCAATACTTGACTTTCAGCTGCTTCTTTCGCTGCTTTATCTGCCATTTGGTTTCCTATATGCACCAGACTATCTCCAAATTGATGCGCTTTACAATGCATAATTGGCACCAGTCTAGATAAATTTATTGCCTGTAATAATTGTTGGATCATTGACCTGTATTTGACTGGGGATCCTTGAGAGGTTAAAAGTCCTCTTTCTTTCCAAATGGCCCCATCAGCATGGACCACTCCAAAGGCAAATTTCAAATCTGCCCATATATTAACAGCCTTATCTTTTGACAGCTCCAACGCTCTTACCAAGGCTATGAGCTCCGCCTTTTGGTCTGATATGTTAGATGATAGAACTTTGGCTTCTATAATCTCTTTGATAGTTGCCACCACGTAACTTGCTCTTCGGGTCCCATTTCTCACAAAGCTACTACCATCTACAAACAAGTTCCAGTCTATGTTTTCTAATGGCATGTCTTTCAAGTCCACTTGGCTAGAGTATATCTGTTCCATCATCTGTAAACAATTATGAGTCAGTTCTTCTTTTCCACTAGGATCAGTAGTGAGGAAGGCTGCAGGATTCAGGATGATGGTTGCTTTCAGTTCCACATCATCTTGTTCTAAAAAGATGGCTTGATACTTTAGCATTTGGCTTGGTGACATCCAGTGTCCTCCTTTCTGTTCCAGAACCATTGTAACTGCATGGGGTATGAGTACAGTTAATTTTTGCCCAAGTGTCAGTTTCTGGGCCTATTGGATCAGTAGTACTGTAGCTGCCACTGCTCGGAGACAGGTTGGCCATCCTTTGCTGACATTGTCTAGCTCAGGGGTCCTCAAACTTTTTAAACAGGGGGCTGGCACGCAGATTGTCAGGAAGTCATCTGTGGCTGCTTGGTTTCCCCCCCCAACCCCCGGCGGGGGGGGGCGGGGGGGGCGGGGGGGTGTCTGTAAATACCGGGGGCCGGATTGAGGACCCAGGGGGGCCGTATCTGGCCCGCAGGCTGTAGTTTGAGGACCCCTGCTCTAGCTGTTTTGAAAAGTACCCCACGAGTCTTTTCCATGATCCCAGTCTCTGGGCCAACACTCCTAAGGCAATGTGTAATCTTTCATGCACTAATAGTTCAAATGGTTTTTCTAAATTCAGGAGGCTTAGAGCTGGAGCACTCATTAAAGTCCGTTTCAATTTAGTAAATGCATCTCTGCACTCCTAAGTCCAGATAAGGAGTTTTCCATTTCCTCGTACAGCTTCATATGAAGGTTTGGCAATGAGTCTGAAATTCATTATCCATAGGTGACTATCCAGCCATTCCAAGGAATGCTCTAAACTCTTGTTTTGATTTGGGTTCTGGGATTTTAATTTCTTTTTTTCTTTGACTTCTTTTTTTTCAGTTCTGAGACTACACTGGCCCTGGGAAATTGTAAATCTCAAATATGTTACTATGTCTTGAGTGATCTGTGGCTTTTTTCTGGATACTTTGTACCTCGCTAGCCCCAGAAAGTTTAGGAGGTCTACTGTCATTTCTATAGAATCTTCTTTATTACTGGTTGCTAGCAGTATGTCATCTACATATTGTAGCAAGGTGACATTTTCATACATCCTTTGACAGCTTTCCAACTCTTTGTCTAATTCATTTCTAAAGATTGCAGGACTATTTTCAAATCCTTGTGGTAACACGGTCCAGCATAATTGGGGTTTTCTACAAGTCTTAGGGCTTTCCCATTCAAAAGCAAACAATTCTTGACTCACAGCCGCTAGAGGTAGGCAAAAGAACACATCTTCTAAATCTAATACAGTAAACCATTTATCTGTTTCCTTCAGGGTGGTCAAGAGGGTATACAGGTTTGCTACCACTGGGTGGACATCTTGCACAATTTGATTTATAGCTCTTAAATCTTGGACCCGTCTATATTCTTCTGAATTTGGTTTCCTGACTGGTAATATTGGAGTGTTATACTTTGATTGGCATTCTCTTAGTAATCCAAAATTTATGAATTGTTCCATTAATGGCTCTAATCCTTTCCTGACTTCTAATTTAATTGGATACTGGTTTTGTCTTACTGGTTTGGCATTTGATTTCAACTGGATGATTACTGGTTCCACCACTCAGGATCACCTTGGTGTTCCTGAAGCTCATACAAGATGTGTTGCAGCATTTTCAATTTCTTCTGGTATCTTCTCTAATTCGGCTTCCTTTTATAACAAAAACTTGGGCATCCAAAGCTTTATTTTCAGGAATATGGATCTGTATTCTCCCTTTTTCAAACAGATTTGTGCCTTCAATTTACATAGTATGTCCTGTCCTAATAGTGGTATAGGGCAATCTGGTATGTAGAGAAATTGATGGGTTAACACCCTTTTCCCAATTCCAAACTTCAAAGGCTGGAAAAACAGCCGATTTTCTTTCTGCCCTGTGGCACCAATAATTGACATGCTTTGTTTGCTCAAATTTCCCTTGCATGCATTCAATACTAAATAGGTAGCTCATGTGTCTACTAAAAACTGTATTACCTCATTCCCCAACTTTGCTATAACCAGGGGGTCTGTTTGGATAAGTTCCAATTCTTCCCCCAGTCCTCCTCAGTCTGAGTCTAACATCATGTTAACAGACTGCCTCAGCATTTCCTCAAGGCCCTGCCAACTTGTGGACATTCCCTTTTCCAGTGCCCTTTCTGCTTGCAGAAAGCACACTGATCCTTTTGTAATGGTATCCTGGCCCTTAGTGCTCCACCAGGAAACCTTCTTCGCCTCAGGCCCTGATGGCTCAGCCCTCTAACCCTACTAGTTTCCTGGGCTATAGCTGCTGCCAGTATCTTACTGTCTTTCAGCTTTTCATTTCTCTGTTTTCTCTCTTCCACCTTTTCCCTATTATTATATACTTTCCAGGCGTTTTCTAACATTTTATCCAATGAACGGGCATCTGACCCCTCTAGCTTCTGTAACTTTCATTTTATGTCTGCACTAGGTTGTCCCATAAATATGTGAACTAGCGAGACAGCATCTGTCTCATTTTCTGAATTCAAATCAGTATATTTTCTCCATTAGTCTTTCAAAGAAAGACTCAGTTAATAACAATCTTTGAGCATGGATGTTGGGATCCCAATTAGGGTTGTTGGAGGGAAAATGATCCTCTATCCATCATGCTTGTGAGACTTAAACATGCACTTGCTCTGGCTCCTCTTAAGCTATAGTCATAATAATTCTTCTTTCTTCATAAGACACCAAGTTATTTTAAATAACTTGCAGATCTTTCCAATCCGGATCCTGATTTTCAATTACAGTCTCCATAACCTTTGCTACCCATTCGGGGTCCTCTCTATATACACCAGCCATCTCCTTCCAGGCCTTTAAATCTGATACTGAAAATGGCACTTTTACCCAAACTGGTCCTGCTGGTCCTACTGCCTGCCTGAAGGATGCTTGGTATGTTCCCAGCATTTCCCCACCTAGTGCTACCTGCCACCGGACTGATACCTTCCTCCTTGCCGGAATCCTCTTGCTCATTTCTCCTTGCCTCATTGCTCCTTCCTGGTCTGACCAACATGACAACATCCTCCTCTTCTTTCTCTGCCCATCTCTCTTTATATTTGTTGCATTGCTTACCGATGCTACATGCCGAACAACAACACTTAGGTGGTTTCTTATTTTCTGCCTCTAGTGCTAATACACCAAATTGAGCAACCAAGCCACACTCCTTACGTGTATCATAATTATCCCAGAATGCAAAGATCAAATTCACATATGGCATCTCATCCCATTTTCCTTTGTATCTACAAAACAGCATTAATTGCAATACTGCATTATAGTTTATACTTTGATTCTTAGGCCATTTCTCCTGATCATCTAGGGTATACAAGGGCCACCAGTGATTACAATATTATACCAATTTTTTACGAGTGAGGGGGTCACCCCCAAACTTGCTCCAATATCTTAATATACAACACAATGGAGCACTCTTAAGAACCCCCCCCCCAGTAAAATGTTCAGTCCCCATGTTACAAAGTTTTCAAAATCAGATAGCCAAATCTTAAACAAAATCCTAATGAGACAAAGAATGGCAAAAAAAATCCAATAGAAACAAAGTCCAGCAAAGAAAATCCAAAAAAGTTTCAAATTACTGATACCAGTGATACCAGAAGTTGAATGTATAACCTTAGTTTATATATAACTTTAGTCCAACCATTAGACTGTAATCAAGAAGTCCTTGTATTAGTATAATTATTAAGATCGTGATCAAGGAGGCCTAGTATTGTACAGAGATTTATGATCCAATTTGAAAAGAACATCTGGAATAAGAAAGAACAACTAAATGAATCTTGAAGGAACATCTAGGATGAAAGAACTAATTAAATCTCATGAAAACTTGGAAGGTTTTGCCAAGAAAACATCGAAAAAGAGGACTAAGACAACCAGGCCACAAAGTATCTAGAAATGGATTTGGGTCAGTGGTTGCAAAAGCAACCCTTTGACTCAATTCAGAAGACAACGCACATGCAAAGGAAGAAAGGAATAATGTAAAGGAATTCCGGGAAATAATCAAATATGAACAGGATGTCATAGAAATATAATGCATATGTATGTGTCACATGAAAGGGGGAAAGATTCTCTGAACCCCTAGTGTTTGATCTGTCTATCAGCACCCCAGGAAAGCCAAGACCCTTGTGGTCAACCAGTCTGTGAGTGTCCCATTATAGGGACCCTTCACTGAACAGTCCCTGCTGGATCGGAGGACAATTCAACTGCCTTGTTCAGGGAAACGCACCAACAGCATAAGGGGGACCCCTCAGCGGGTTTGCCCACTTTATTCAAATATGTTACCCGCTGCAGGCGACTGCTAACGCCCACAAAGGACTAAAACTAACAACTTATAGAATAACACTCTTTATCAATATAAAATCGTGACAAATTAAGGTTTGTGAATGCCGGTGATAGGGATTGTCTGAAAAAACAAGCTTGAAGTGATATACGACCAAACTATAATCACTAATAACAGCTAGCATGAGTTAGTTATTTAGTGCTTATAAGATACATTTCTTACCCAATAGGCGTCCCTATGGGGGAGAAGACAGGTTCAGCCCGTTGACTGATCACAGAAGTTATGATAGAGTCTTCCCTGACTTCTCCCCTCATCTGTCCACTTTTTATACTTTGTATTACATTGCACATTCATTTGTCATACACAGGATTGGTTACAAGTTTCTCAATTCTAATGCAAATTAGTACGCATCCTCAGATAGCACTACTGAAGTTCTCTACTGACTACACATGCTCCTCAAGCGGGGTTTTGCCCTCTTTTGGGGGGCTATTTGAGTCGGAGGTTGTGATCTCCCACTACCACAATTATCTTTGTCCTATTTTCCACTAATTTTCTGTTGCTGTCAATGGACTGCAATACCTTATCATCCTGCTTCCTCTCATAGCCAGAACTTCCCTCACTTGAAGGCTTCTTTCTGTGTAACTTAGATAATGGTGTTCTTTTCACCATCTGTTCTTTGTTTCTCATCCTTCCCAAGGCTGGCTACCTTGATTAGAAGTCCCTTCATTCAGAATAACTTAGAGAGTGGGTCAGTTTGACCTAGCTTTGTGAACATTAAAGCAGAGTTGGGTAATCCGCGAGTTTAGACAACAATTCCCCCCTGTCTGGACTTATTTCAGTCCAGGACTAGTCCATTTCCATCACATTTAGGTGGAGCTTGAGTGATTCTAGTCATACCTATTGTTGTTACTAACTGGTATCGTGTGCCCAGTTGAGGTGTAGTAGTACCTTGGAGGCAGGTAACTTTGAGATGGAGGTGTGTGTTAGTATTACAATGAGTTTATTTCATCTGAGGAAAGTCATTTCGCCACAATGGTTGGCTCAGCCACGGACATCTCATGGATTCCTCATGTGACAAGTGGTATGCAGTTTATCAGCTGTGTGGTGCCATCAAGTTCCCATTCCTGCAGGGAGCACAACAGAGCATGGCTGTGGAGTGGGGTGTCTCCACTCTGCTCCATCCTCCGTTACTCCTATCACATTGTGCTGGGCTGGCAGGATGTGTTGCTTAGGGAACTGTGGTGATGTAGATTCCGTGCATGCCAACCATCCTGAAAGCGATAGCTGTATTTTACCCTAAAAAGCTTTTTGTAATACTATGCTTCTATTAGGCCCCAGTTTTCTCTAATCCCCCCCCCCCCCAAGTGATTTTCCCACACCACCTCTGAATTTCTTTCATAGTGTGCCCAGAGCAGCAAAGAACATGCCTGGGAAGGACGGGCCTGGTGTATTGGCTAGGGGAATAAAACTGCTTTCCCTTTTCCAGTGGAGGTACAGTGATCTGAAGAAGGGATGGAAGCTTCTTGTCTCAATTTTCTTGGCTCAGTTTTGGTGTAGCACGCAATTGATGTGTGTGAAACCTTGGCAGGTCATGAACTGCATACTGACACAGGTGGGAGCAAAACTTGCACTTGTCCTTGCATGCAAGGTGGCCATGGAGGCTGCGGGAGGAGGCGGGTGCTGGGAGCAGCCACAGGCAGGGGAATGGGAGAGCCAGCAGGCAGGTGCAGAGTTGCAGGTCTGTAAGTGACTGCGTCGGTGAGAACCACCATTGCCACAGCAGATGTTTGTCTCAACATTGTTATGGCAGGAAACCCACTGACTGACACCATGGAGCAACAGAGGGAGCTAATCCTGAGAAACTTAACTAAAGCCCTGTGCATGCACCCAAACCCAGGCTTGGGGGGATCGAGGGGCCTGGAGACCTCTGAGGACCACCTGATGGTATTGGGCATGCACACCACCGCCAGGTGGAAGGTGTGGTTAAGCAGAACAGCTCGTGAAAACCCTATAAAAGAACAGAACCAACCATAATCGGATGGAATGTTCCCCAACTGGACTTAGAAATGAATTGGACTGTCGGGATGCTGCAGCTCCGGGCTGGTAGCTATTGCTGTGAGCTCTTTCATTCTTTCCTTCTTTCTTTCCTTCCTTTCTGACTTTCTCTCTCGCTCTCTCCTTTGCATTTGCAAACCTGTTGTTGAGCAAATAAAGTTCCTTGGCTCTTGACTCCATTTTGAGTCTTAATTCTGTTCCCAAGAATACAAGCAGAACCTCACTCTGGTCTTGGACTGGCATGTGACAAGGGCCCTGCACCATCAGCAGCACGAGGCAAGAGCAAGCCCTTAATTCTTCGCTGGAAGAGACCAAACAATGTGGCCACATCACTCAGGTCTGTGTACGCATTCACAGTCCAGTCTGCAGCTGTATGACTCTGGCTGGCTTGGTCAAAAGGCACAACGTGGTTCATCTCATCACACTGAGTGATGAGAGGTTTTGCTTTTTACCAACAAGTTAACTTGCACTCAGTTTCAAATAGTTTCTCTGAGTGTGTCCATCAGTCGCTGGGGAAGAGCAGAAGTGTAGATGTGCCTCAGTGGCACTCCCCCACACTACCACTAACTGCCTTGGGAGTATTTTCAGGCAAGAGCCTTGTGGCTGCTTGGCAGGCACTCTGCCTCCTGCAGCACTGGGGGGGGGGGCAGCATAGGCTCAAAACCTTAGAGGACAAACTGAGGGGTTTTCCTGGTAAAGGGATGTGCTGATTTTGGCTGGGATAGAGTTAATTTTCTTCACAGTAGCTGGTATGGGGCTATGTTTTGTATTTGTGCTGAAAACAGTGTTGATAACACAGGGATGTTTTCATTATTGCTGAGCAGTGCTTGCACAAAGTCAAGGCCTTTTCTGCTTCTCATACTACACCCCCAGTGAGTAGGCTGGGGGTGCACAAGAAGTTGGGAGGGGACACAGCTAGGACAGGTGACCCAAACTAGCCAAAGGGATATTCCGTACCATATGATGTCATGCTCAGTGCATATAAAGCTGGGGGAAGAAGGAAGGGGAGGACGTTCAGAGTAACGGCATTTGTCTTCCCAAGTAACTGTTACACGTGATGGAGCCCTGCTTTCCTGGAGATAGATGAACATCTGCCTGCCTGTGGAAAGTGGTGAATTAATTCCTTGTTTTGCTTTGCTTGAGTGCGTGGCTTTTGCTTTACCTATAAAACTGTCTTTATCTCAACCCATGATTTTTCTCACTTTTACTTTTCTGATTCCCTTCCCCATCCCACCGTAAAGGGAATGAGTTGCTGGCTGGGGATAAACTGCAACAAGGACCCACCTCCATATCTGAGAGAGCAGCACTCGGGTTGAATTCCTTCTTCACCCTGAAAAGCCTTATTTAAGCCTTATCTCCTAACCACTACAGACTCACCCTCTCTTCCGTAAATTCTTGGACTTAATTGTATTTTCAGCTCTTGGATCCAGCTTCAGCCAGAAAGCAGGACAATGTCTTCCTGCCCTCCAACGCTCTGGTGTTTGGGGCACTACATAGGAAAACAGGAAACAGCCAGTAAACATCCCTGGGCTGAAGATGGAGCTGAAAATGTGTCTCCTATTTCAGGAGTTTTTAAATTAGAGAGGGAACATCTACCACCTGCACACAGAAGTAAGAGGGACTGCTTGATGTGTATCAGATCTGGACACCTGAAGGAGCAGAGTTTGAAATACCTTGGGAGAATAGGAACTTTTTGGATTGCAATTTTGTTCCAAGACATTGCAATTCCATTTAAGCCTTCCTTTAGGTGAGTCCTCCCCTTACTGAGACTTAAGCACCCTCCTTAATGGTAGATGACCATGGATGCCACAGCAGCAGACAGAGGGGAGTTCTGAAAGCTCTCACCCAGGGTCAGTTCTGAACTGTGTTGCAAACCCATTTGGTAGCTCTTGTGTGAATGGGCCCTTTGTTAGTGACTGATGAGTAGCATGTTCAGAGATCTTGGGAAAGTATGCTTGGCAAGTAAACTCACCTAACTAATAATAAAATGGTCTTCAAATTTGCCAGGCTTATTTGTCCAAGGTGAGCACAATTAAAGTCAATGAATTGTTTGATGTGAGGAAATAATGAGAGGGAAGAAAAAAAGCGTACTCTTCCCTGATGCTGTTTTGGAATTTCTCTTGCATAGATCCTTCTCTGGGTTTATGAAAAAAGCCTTTGGCATGCATCCTGAAGAGAAATCAAAAAGCATAACAGAGATGTGTATCTGTTGAGAGCTATATCCTACCTTAGCATGGAGACAGACTCTCTGATTTAAGGCATTTTTCATCTTTATCTGGGATGATCCTCTGTCTGGCAGACACATATTTAATTTTGGATGTTTTAACAAGCTAGAATACTTTTATGGGAGTGTTACCAAAAATCATAACCTCAAAAACTCTCCAAACCAAATTATAGTTTAGAAAGCTGACATTGATTTATTGCAGTGCTGGGTGCATGGGGGATTTTTCCTCCTAACACGCTCACCAAGTTACTCAAGGGTACACATTATATACAATAGAGTACTTGCATATTCATAGTACATTGAATATTCATTTTCATTCACACACAAGATTGGTTACAGGTTTCTCGATTCTAATGCAAATTAGTGTGTGCAATCTCATATAGCACTACTGAAGTTTTTTACTAACTATGCATGCTCCCCAAGCTGGGTTTTGCCCTCTTGGGTGTGTGTGTGGCTATTTGCATTGCAGGTTGCCATCTCCCATTACCACAATTACCTTTGTCCTACTTTCAACTAATTTTCTGTTGATTGCAACACCTTATCAGCCTGTCTCCTCTTGCAGTCAGAAGTTTCATACTTGGAGGCTTCTGTCTGCATAATTTAGACTAGGGGTCCTCAAACTTTTTAAACAGGGGGCCGGTGTGCGGATGAAGTGGCAGGAGGTCATCTGAGGCTGCTTGGTTTCCCCCCCCAACCCCCGGCGGGGGGGGTGGTGTCTGTAAATACAGGGGGCCGGATTGAGGACCCTGGGGGGCCATATCCGGCCCGTGGGCCATAGTTTGAGGACCCCTGATTTAAGTAATGATGTTCTTTTCCCCATCTCTTCTTTTTTTCCCAAGGTTGACTCCCTTCATTAGAAGTCCTTTCATTCATCAGTTTTGATGACGTTAGAGAGTGGGTCAGCTTCACTAAACTATGTGCACATATTTGTTTAACATAGTTAGACACTAAATCAGAGTTCTATAATTCAGGAGTTTAGACAACAGGAGCACTCCCAATGACATGGAGAGCTGTTTCAAATATGCTGGCAAACTGCAATCCTCCTCCAGAAGAGGCCCAGAGGAGGCACTAATTATGGGACATACCTGCCTCTGGTGGGAAAGTACCAAGCCTGAGAACTGCATCTCTGCAGATCCAACCAACGTTCTCTCTGTAAAACCAGGAGGGAGAAAATAATTTTGACACTTGAGAAGAGACATAATCTCTGCAGATAAGGCAGGAACTTGTTTTATAAACTGTCCTTCTGACCCAGACAACATTTCCACCATTTTTCCATCGCTTTTCACCATCTCCTATCATTTTAAGGCACAGCAGCCGTAAGCATTTTTAAGAGGCATATTATCCCAAATCTGGGTTCTTCACCCAGTGTGCAAGAGCTGATCCACACATAGAGCCCAGATATTTGTTTATTGCATGTCTGCACAGAGATGGGTGCTAGGTGGTAAATCCACAAAGCTAGCACACCTCTTAACACATGGTAAAATGTTCACAATTACGTTTAGTCACACTTAATTCTCATTTGGTCTTACAAGCCTTGTCTCCATTTAAAGGTACAGTGTTCTCTTTTTTCACTTTGTTAGTAGGGGGCTTTGAGGGTGGATCTTTTAGTATGCTAATTAGGATAGTTTACCCATAGTTCCAGTAATTTTCTGTTTGGTCTCATAAACCATTTGGTTTTCCTTGAGCTTATCTTGTTATTTCTTAGCTTGAGGTATTTATGGTATCTATTCCTTCTCCCAAGGCCATGTCTTGTTAACTGTTTGTAAGGATTGATTAACATCCTCTCTTTTACAAATTCTTTCTTGATAACTTTAAAGTAGATAATTCTTGTATCAAATTGCCCCTTTGAGACTGTATAAGGGAAGATGTCCTGGTTTCAGCTGGGATAGTTTTCTTTTCAGTAGCTAGTATGGTGCTGTGTTTTGGCTCTGATGTGAGAAAAATGTTGATAACCACACTGATGTTTTTAGTTGTTGCTGGGTAATGTTTATACTAAGAAAAGAACTTTTCAGTTTCTTGGGCCCTGCCAGCCAGAGGGCTGGAGGGGCACAGGAAATTGGGAGGGGACACAGCCAGGACAGGTGACCCAAGCTAGCCAAAGAGGTGTTCCATACCATATGACATCATGCTGAGTATATAAACTGGGGGAAGAAGGAAGGTGGGGACATTTGGCATTATGGCGTTTGTCTTCCCGAGTAATCATTATGTGTGATGGAGCCCTGCTTTCCTGGGGATGGCTGAACACCTGCCTGCCCATGGAAAGTAGTGAATGAATTTCTTGTTTGCTTTGCTTGCATGCGCAGCTTTTGCATTACCTATTAAATTGTTCTTATCTCAACCCTTGAGTTTTACATTCCTTTCTGATCCTCTTCCCCATCCCTCTGGGTGGGGGAGTGAGTGAGCAGCTGCATGGTGCTTGGCTGCCGGCCATGACAGAAGAATTTATATTTTCCCCTTGTATTAGTCTTTTTGCCATTGTCACCGAAATTGGGAATAAAACCTCTTAACACCAATGTAGTATTAAGAAGCAGGCACTCCTTTATTGCAGTGCTGGGTGCTCGGTGGAATCTCCACAAATCAAGCACACCTATGCTGATTTCACCATCACATTTATACAGAAAAATTACAAGGTGTACACTCCCAGTTACAATGATTGTTTGGTAATTTGCATATAATTATAATATCTGCTGTGTCATCCTCTTCTGTTACTACGCTTGTGCAGAGGAAGGGTCTTCACCTGGTCAAGGGTCTTCTTGACCTGTGGGTGTGATTTTTAGTATTATAATGAAGGTAGTTCACTTTGGGACACCTTAAAGGTAAAATTTGTTGCCAAGTTGGATGGCTGGATATCTGCCTTGCCAAGCTGTCCAATAACTCATCCTATATACAATAGAACCTAGGTGCTCTGGTTATGGTCTAGAGAATAAGGGCTTCAAGTAACACAGCTTCAAATGACAAGTAGCACAACAACCCATACATCATTGGTTAATAAGTGTTAATATAATGCTAACGCAGAGGCTGGCTTCTTAAAATCAAGATGTTCCTATAGTTAACTGTTTCACAAACAAACACAAAATACAGAAAGATTCAGTAAAACTTTAAGACAATCTGCAACACGATGTATTGTTTGTTTCAGTATAATCACTATGGAAAATTACCATCAAACAGTAGTTGTGCAACATTATATTGTTAAGGGAAGGTTAATCAATAATTCCAAGAAGGAACTAAAACAAAAGATCTTCTTGCAAAGCCGGATCTGAAACCAAACTTTCCAAAAGAAGTTGAACTGTGGTCAAGAGAAGTTCATATAGGGAAAGCAAACTGAGGTTCAATTCTTGGACAGCTGTAACTAGAGGGACAACTATTGTTTGAGACCCCCAGAAGTTGTCTTAAATACCTCTAAGGAGCATGGGTGATGCTTAATTCACATAGTACAACCTATTCTTGGGAAATTAATTAATATATATAACTCTTCCAAGAAATGTAACGAAGAGGGTCCCCCGGGGAGAGTTGGCCAAGTCACGACAAACACACCAATACGGCTACATGCCGTGCTCACTTTATTAAACAAACAGGTCATATTTATAACTTAAACCGACTGCTCACCCGACTCTACACACAGGTGATTGGATAAAAGTTTCTGGGCACGCGGGCTTCCGTGTCGCCGATTGGTGGGCATGCTGCAGGCGCCTGATCAGAGTGTGCTTATCAGAGTGTGTTGATTCCGTGGTTCCCAGGACTTGCTCTGCACCTGGCTTCTTGTTTGTGCATAGCTTGTTTTCTTTCTCACCCTGCTTGTTCCCTGGACAAGTTAAAGTTGCTCTGCAGCTTCAACTAACAGGCCTGGGTTGTCCAACCCGGACAATGGTAACATATGTCCTCGGTCCTTTAAAAATCCCTCTACATATCCCCCTTTTTCTTTTTGGACAACCCATATCTGTTTCACAATAGATGTTAAACCTTTCTTCAAACAAGAAAATAAACAGCCAAAAATTAAAAACATTACAGCAATGTTTATAACAAAGCGTATTCCTTCCATCAATAACGTCTTTAACCAACCTGTTATCCCCAATCCTCTCAACCATTCATCGAAGGGATTATCATCAGCAAGAATATGCTTCGTGTTTCCCTGCAGTTGTGACAACATCTTGTGCATCGATATGGAATGATCGGAAAGGTTCATACAACACATCCCTTCAAAATCCTCACGCCTGTGTCCATGTGCTAATAACAAAAAATCTATTGCAGCTCTATTTTGTAACGTAGCATGCCTAACACTACCTACATCAAGCAATAACGAACTTAAAATCTGCGATGTAAGATTAAATTGTTTCTCTCCCCAGCACGCTAACCTTCGTATATTCTTATTCATCAAGACCATAAACCAAGTCCACCACTCAAACATGTTTACTCCTGCAATTTCCACATATTTTTTTTTTTTTGGCTATACTCCACACCACATATCTGTGCTTTCACAGATTCTGATGATGTATACTGTCTCCAATCAGCATGGTATTGCACTAGCCGTATGCTTTCTCTTGCTTCATGCCCAGTTACTAATCAAACACATACACTTTTTACACCATTTACATTTTAGCTTTGGCTTACAGAACCATTTTACCCCACATAGCATACATTGGCACAATACCCGCGGGTTACATCCCTTACAACATAGACAGTTCATTCCGTCTGCTTGCTCTGAGTCTTCTCTTCTGTCTTCTGATCTTGACATACAGGTCGCACAAACTTGCTAGGGACCCATATAGGTCCTTTATCCGTGGAGATACAAAAATAACCTCTACCGATAAATAACACCGGATTAGGTCCTTCCCATACGCCTGAAGCCATATTTTTATACAAAACATTCAAACCAGGAACTGTAGTTGTTTGGTTCCCTCGTGCTGTTTGGTGATGTATAACAACAGGTGGTCCCTCTCTATCCTCCATAAGGGAGAGATAGTTTAAGGTAAACAACACCTTAGTCAAATGTTTAGTTACATCGATGTCGTGCGATACTTTCTGTCTCTGAAGATAATCCTTCAGGGTATGGTTTGCCCTTTCAACAACTGCTTGCCCCGTTGGGGAGTGAGGAATCCCTTTGACGTGTTTAATTCCCCATGTTGTCCTAAACCTAGCGACTCGTTGGCTACTATACGCTGGACCATTGTCTGTCTTTATTTCTACAGGTACTCCCATGACAGCAAAACAAGACATTAAGTGTCTCTCCACATGTAATGCCTTTTCACCGGTTTGTGCCGTGGCCCATATAAAATGAGAATAGGTGTCAATTGTGACATGCACATACTTAAGCTTCCCAAAGTCAGGTACATGTGTTACATCCATTTGCCAAACCTGAAGTGCCTTCAGACCTTTTGGGTTAGTGCCCACCCCTAAACCAGGTCCATGATGACTACATGGAGGACAGGAGCAGACAATACCCTTTGCATCTGCTATTAGTATTTGATACTGTCGATGTAAAGACTTTGCATTCTGATGAAACATCTCGTGGCTGTTACGAGCTTCTTCAAACTTCTTTGTTGGAGGAGTTATTGCCAGACAGCTGACTGCTTCATCAGCTCTAGCATAACCTTCTCCCAACCGAGTGGTCCACTGATGACTTCTAATATGCATAATACAAAATTCATGTTTTCTCTGTCAAAGAGTACTACGCAGTTGTATAAACATTTCACCAAGATGTTGGTTCTTTGTCTCTCTCAACAAGGCATCTTCTATGCGCTGTACTACACCAATTACGTACAATAAGTCTGATACTATGTTTACAGGTGTGTTGTTCCAGCTTCCCAATGCCCAACACGCTGCTTTCAGTTCTAAGGTCTGAAGGTTGTCCCGTGGTTGACCGGTGATCACGTGCGGCGAATGAAGAGACGGGACGCAGCTTGATGCAAGCAAATGTCAATTTATTGTACAGAAGCACGAGTTTTTATACACTTTCAGAAGCTGCGCGTTTTAAACAGATTGGTTCTTGAAGCTAAGCATTGCATACTAGGCAATCCCTGATTGGTGGTTAACTACCAGTAATTAACCGCAAGGTGTTACCTTTCCTTGGCGTCATCCTTGGCGCCATCCGTCTCCCACTCCCCTGTGCTCTGTAAACACGTCTGGTGTTAATTGTTGTCTAGACAAGCTGGAGCACATTCCCCTCAGCTAACTGATTGCCGCGCATGGTCCTAGTTTCCAGCCCGCTCCTACAATCACGTGTTTCTGCCACTGATTATTGGATTGCCATACACACGCAGCCTTCTTCATCTTTCGTCCTGCATCTGTGAACACCGCTGGCCCTTCAGCTGGTCTTTTTGAGCACAGCCATCTTGCAATCCACTGGTAATGTTCTAACATCTTCCAGAGAGGTTCTTTTGGCCGGTTGTTGTGTACAACACCTGTATACCCCATCAAGGCTTCCTTTATGGCTGTTGAATGTCTCAGGAACCACTCATAATCATCCCCACGGACTGGAATACTGATATCTGCTGGTTCAGTCCCATCAATTCCAACAAACCTGTCTCTTCCTTTTCTCACCAAGGCCGCTACTGTTCAGGATGACTTAAAATACAATGTCTGGGTTGCAATGGCAAAAACAACCACTCTAAAACGATCGCTGTATTTTCCCCCTTTTTCTTTTGCCATTGCAAAATAAGGGCAAAAGGTGAAGTGGCAACATTACAAACCAAAAAGGATAACGGATGATTCGCCATTTCGCGACCACACCAGCCAGTCTGAATCTTGTGGGACGCAACTTCCAGGGCAGCCTGCTCTTCTGGTGAACAAGTTCGAGGACTGCTGGCTTCGGTGCCATGCAACCAGGATCGTAACGGTTGCAAATCATCGTTAGTGAGGCCAACTATATTACAAACCCACTGTAGATCTCCTAAAAGCCTTTGAGCATCATGCAGATTAGTTATTTGTGTAGTAAGAGTTACTTTCTGAGGTCGGATTTAAAAGAAACAGTCTTTCAAGTCTATCACAACAATTTGCCAGTTCTGAGGGATCATCATAGGAGGTTGAAGACCAGGTTGCAACACTCCCATCGCTAAAATCTGATCATTAACCGTCCATAAATCATGTCCCAGTTATGTGCATCAAGATTATTAACCACTACTGGACAAGCTAACGAGCTAGTCACCTGCCAGTCACCCTCCAAAATAGCATCACAAACAACACCGGACCAACGCTGTAGTATTGGATCTTTTCCCGAATTTAGCTATGGAGGCGTAGTTGGGCTAACTGGAGGAACTACAGGTATTGAAGTAGTAGGCAGGTTTATTTCAACTCACTTTTCCAGGTTTCTTAATTTATCTATTACCTCCTGTAAAGATTTCTCTGTATAGTTATCACAAAGCTTCTCCCCGCCTTCCTCCTCAAATTCGTCCGACGATGTTTCAGGAAGAGGAGGATACAACATCGGACGGCGCTTTTGCTCCCCTTGATTTGACCTACGAGCTGTAGCTACCCTCCTTTTTGGTCTTGCTCCACCCACAGCTCCAATTGGTGCAGCATGACTCGCTGCTTCTCCTTCCTGGGGAGGCTCAACAGCCTCTTCTGGTTTCAGCTCAGTTACAACAGACCCCTGAGAAGTAACTTTTGGGTTGTCTGCTGTCTTATCTAAAAACTCCTGTACTGTTGAACACGCAGAGGCTGACATACCCTTCATAGGACGAGTGTGCCCAACTCCGAAAAATGTAGCCAAGAGAGAAGGCTTAGGTGAATCACCCTTCTGCTCTATTGGCTTTTCTACCACTTCTCCTCCCAATGCTTCTATAGCTGCTGCCGCTACTTTTTTTTTCCGCCTTCATAGTTTTCAGAGTGTTAACTATCGACTGCCATGTAGCTTCTAACGCTTTAGCTTCTTTTCCTTCTTTACCTCCCTCGATCGTAGTATCCCAGAGGCAATTTCCCAATTCTCTCCATTCCATAATGCTAAACAATAATGTGGGCTTGGGAACCTTATCCTTTTTTCATGCCCAGCGAACTAAAGCCTCCACTTCTGTTTCTTTAGTGCTCTCACCTCTCTTAAAGAGGATACTAGTTAACAGTTTAATTGCCGCGTCTAATTCCATTGCGGTCTTCCTTAGTGCTCACCCCTCTCTCAGATAGGGTATCGGCAGAGAGCTCTGCCGTGTTTTATTCGTTGTGGTCTTCGTTAGTGCCCTCCCCTCTCTCAGAGACGATATCAGTGGAGAGCCCTGCCGCGTTTTATTTGTCGTGGTCTTACCTCCAGTGGGGGTGCGATCTGCAGCTCTACGCCGAACTCTGGACTCCGCTTTTCGCCTTCCAGGTTCCGCCCGCCTCCGACCTCCAGCTTCGTAATCGGACAACTTCCCTTCGGGTCCGATGCACGGAGACTTCTGCATTTAAGCGAACAGCATTTAAGCTAATCCGCATTTAAGCGTACCGCATTGAAGAATCTTAAAGGGTCCCTGTTCGGGCGCCAGACGAAGAGGGTCCCCCGTGGAGAGCTGGCCAAGTCACGACAATCACACCAATATGGCTACATGCCGTGCTCACTTTATTAAACAAACAGGTCATATTTATAACTTAAACCGACTGCTCACCCGACTCTACACACAGGTGATTGGATAAAAGTTTCTGGTCACGCGGGCTTCTGTGTCGCTGATTGGTGGGCATGCTGCAGGCGCCTGATCAGAGTGTGCTGATGAGAGTGTGTTGATTCCGTGGTTCCCAGGACTTGCTCTGCACCTGGCTTCTTGTTTGTGCATAGCTTGTTTTCTTTCTCACCCTGCTTGTTCCCTGGACAAGTTAAAGTTGCTCTGCAGCTTCAACTAACAGGCCTGGGTTGTCCAACCCGGACAATGGTAACATATGTCCTTGGTCCTTTAAAAATTCTTCTACAATGTAATGCATAAACATATATATGGTCCGTATAATCTTGCCTAAATATAACATATAGCATACATGTTAGGTGGAATGATCCCGTGTGCATCCAGCGCTGCAATAAAGGAATACCTGCTTCTTAATGCTACATTGGTGTTAAGGAGTTTTCTTATTCCGGATACCCGTGACAGTTTTGGCGACCCAGATAGGACACTGCTGCTGAATCTCAATGGATCCATGGGATTGCAGAACCACCAGCTGGCAGAGAAGAATTCTTGGGGAGAACCTGGACTGAAGAGCTCTGAGCAAGTCCCCTGGGAAGGTCAAGGCATTCATTTCTTGAAACAGGATCCTTGAAAAGGGTGGTTGCCTGTCTGTAAGGCATGGTGAAAGCCTCACAGGGTTGAGTTGTAAAGGTACCTAAAGGGAAGACTGTAGTTCTGCTAGATGAAAGTCTGTGGAACACACGGGTTTTGGTATTGTACGTAATTGTGGGTTAAAGTCCTACTTCATACAATTGTGGTTTTGATCACGGAATGGTATTGGATATTGAGACCTGGATTATGTTTTAAGATGAAAATTTTTGTAAGAATGTGTGTGAATGAATTGTCTTGGATTTTTGTATTGTCATGTCTAAGGTGTTTTGTCATTTATTGTAATTTGTGTTTATTATCATGGGAACAGCTCAATCTATTGAAGGAGGTATTTTAAAGAAATCCCCCTTGGGATGTTCATTGAAGCATTGGGGAAAGGTGAGGGGGAGTTCTCTCACTCGGAAACAACTCGTAGAATATTGTAAACATTGGTGGCCAATAATTACCCTTGATGACCAAGAAAAATGGCCAAAGAATGGAACTTTAATATGCAATACTATATTGCAATTGATGCTATTTTGCAGGCAAGAGATAAAATGGGATGAACTCTCATCGATATGCTATGCCAAAGGCAATCAATTGGTCCAATTTGTATGAAGTGAAACATGAGCTGAATGAATCACCATTGGCTTTTATGGAAAGGTTAAAAATAACTGCTAGAAAATATACTAATCTGTATCCAGAGAACCCAGAAGAAGCTATTCAAATGTCCTCTGTTTTTATGGGGCAATCATCCCCAGATATGAGAAAAAAACTTCAAAAGTTAGAAGGAGCAGATTCAAGGGATCTGGGAAAAATGCTGGAGGTAGCATGGACTGTTTTTTATAATCAAGAAAAAGAAAAGGAGACACGACAGATTAGAAGAGAAAATTTGAGAGAAGGAAGGTTAATTGCTGCCCTGACAGGGGCTCCAGGGGGAGTCCCTAGAGGAAGAAGGTACCGGGGAATGGGAAGGAGCAGGGGAGGGGGCAGGTTGTCTCCTTTCATACAACCTATACAACACCATCTGGCAGAGGACCAATGTGCAATCTGTAAGGAAAAGGGACACTGGAAGAAGGAATGCCCTCAGGCTGGGAACTTGGATCCTGCTTTGCAGGCCATTAAGTTAATGACATTGGATGATGAGTCCTGGAGAGGATGGAGGGAGTCATCCCCAGCTGAACCCCTGGTTATATTAAGGCTGGGGAATGATGAGATAGAATTTTTGGTAGACACAGGACCTACTTACTCTGTACTTGATGCTTGTAAAGGAGGTCTTAGACAAGAAACTGTAAATGTTGTTGGTGCCACAGGGAAAAGTGAACAGTTTCACCTCAGGTTTCAAGTCAGTTTCGATAGGAAACACATTCTTTGCTTTTCTTGGTTTCTTAGATGGCCAAACCAAGGGAATGACTGCATCCAATACCATGTCTGGGATGTTGTCTTCAGGCTCCTCTAAAATTTTATATGTCAGCAAGCAAATTTGTGCTTTCCATGCTGCATCAGGTGGGATGAGGAGCCATACGGAGTTCGCAGAGAAAGTTTTTTGAGCATTCATTTTGCATAATAAGTCATATATAGAATTAATTTAGTATTTCCAATTGTGCATTCCATAGGTTTTAAGAAAGGCTGTATTGTTCACTTTCCTATTGCCCAAACAATTGGAATTGTCATTTTACTTAAGGGTCCTTTACAACTAGTGATTACTGAATGAGTTGTTCCACTATCTATTAAAAAAGCGATAATTTCATTCCCCATCTTCACTGGAAGCAGGGGATTAGGTGGGGAAACTTCAATTTTCTGCCCTGGTCCCCTTCATTCATCATCTGAATTTTCTAACAAAATATTGTTCACATCCTTTTTGTCCCCTGACTCAGTCTTTCCTCACTGGGTAGGACACTCGTTCTTCCAATGTCCTTTTTTTGCATATAGCACCGTGATTCAGTCCCAAGAGCGTTCAGTCCTGCGAATTTCTTCCCAACCCCATTCCCACTCTTCCTCTTCCCCTCTTTATTCTTCCTCTACCTATTCCTCTGTTACCTGTAGCAGTCTCAGTTATAGCTACTACCAATAGAGATGCTTTTTGTTCCTTTTTCTCCTTTTGGTTGTTATACATTTTATACACTATCTCTATCAACTGCAAGATAGACACTCTTCCTGCCCTGTCAAACTTCTGCAACTTTCTCATATATCTTGTGATGATTTTCCAATTAATAACATGTTAAACATTTTCTGATTAGCTTCCTCATCTAGATTTAAATCTGTTCACTTTTTGCTTACTTCACAACTGCTTATACAAAGCCAATGGACTTTCTTTAGGACTCTGTTTTCCAAAAGTTGGTACATTCTGTCAGGGTTTTCCCCAATAAGAGCTGACAAATTGTTCAATAAATCAGAGGTAGCAAATGGCACGTGTACAAAAACTGGTAAGCCTTCCACCCCCACTGCTTGTCTCAAGTGCTTGCCCTCTGAGATTGAGATTGCCCTCTGAGCCCAATCTCAGATTGGATTTTTACCCTTGTCCTGCTAAAAACAGAACTAAAGTTTTCATCACCCATCTGTTTTTTTGTTTTCTGTTGTAAATATCTGATGATTTTTCCTGCATTTGTACCATATAGGGGTGGGGCTGTGGGCACTAGCAATTGTATATCCTATGGTTCCTTCCCCCACAACATACAGTCCCATTCTTACTGCAATTGTCTCCACATATACACTCCTTCTTTCTGGCACATACAGCATCAACACATCTCCCCCCAATTTACACTTTTTCTGAATATCTGGCTCTCTATGCAAAGTCACCACAGAGAGATCAGCACCTCCCCCTCCATTGCCCCCCTTGAGGAAGTTGTAGACTGCAATGAGGTCTCCCCTCAGGCTTCTCTTCTCCAAGCTGAACAAACCAAGTGACCTCAGCCGCTCCTCATAAGTCTTGCCCTCGAGGCCTTTCACTACCTTGGTCACCCTCCTCTGGACATACTCTAATAGTTTGATGTCCTTCTTATATTGAGGCACACAAAACTGCACACAGTACTCGAGGTGGAGCTGCACCAGTGCAGTGTAGAGTGGGACAATCACCTCCCTCAACCAGCTAGCTATGCTGTGCTTGATGCACCCCAGGACATGGTTGGCCCTTTTGGCTGCCAGGGCACACTGTCGAGTCATATTCAACTTGCTGTCAACCCAAAATCCCAGATTTCTTTCTGGGGGGCTGCTCTCCAGCCTCTCATTCTCCCAATTTGTATGTACAACCAGGATTACCCTGTCCCAGGTGGAGAATTCAGCACTTGCTCTTGTTAAATTTCATACAGTTGGTGATTGCCCAGCTCTCTAGTCTATCCAGATCTCTAAACCAAAGGAAGATAGTCTTTAAGTAGGAAAACCTCAGACCTGCTATGTGAAATAGATTAAAACACATCTCCCCTCTTTACAGAGAAAGTCTAGCCTCATTTCAGGTGCAGCAATTTTCAGTGGCTTCCTGTGCTGCAACAAACTCCACCCTGTCCTGTTCAGGTCTCTAGAAAAGCCAGGTTTTCTCCATTATCTTAAAGGCTCAGGTGTGGATACACTGACACAAGGCCTCTGGTATCCCCAGGGCTCCTGCCAGACAGTCTTTCCACTACTGCTGCTCATGGTTTCTTTGCTGTGACCCATCATGCCTCCCAGGACTGTTCCAGCTATAAGTGCCCAGGAGCTGGACAGGATGGCAGCACCCCCCACAAATCCCACCGTCAGCCTCCCTTTCCTCCCAGGCATGGTGAATAATGCAGATAAATAGCCTCTCTGCCACATAGGATTACATTGCATGCTTCAGGAGGCAGTTTTACTCACTCTGGGGTGGCCAAGGAGGCGGAAGCCTGTGGCCATGGTTCACAATCCCAAGGGAAAATGCAGCTGTAACTGCAATGCAGGGGCAAGCCTGGTCCAAAAGTCCCTCCTCTTCCCCCTTCCTCCCCCTACACTGGGAGAATGGCTGGTGCCAGCAGTAATGGCCCAGGAAAGCCACAGCTGGTGCCTCTATGCACAAGACAGGCTGCAAGTTCCTTGACTGTGATTGCCATCAATAACACATTCACAGGATAGGATGGAAGAGCTGGGCAGCTAACTACTCTCAGGGCTGCTCAATAGCACCACTGTCTCTCCACTCGCTGACAATAGCTGTGCATGTGCAGAGGGTCATCCATCCCTCGTGAAGATATACCATTTTAGCTGTCAGGCTGTGTCCTTAGTTTAAGGCAAGCTCAGCCTTGGATGTCAGGTTTGCTTAGAATAAAGGAAACTGCATTTTTTTTCCTACCCCTTATTTAAATAACCCCTGTGGCTTAAAGCCCAGGTGGAAAACAGCCCTCAGCTGTGCTGCTTGGGGAAAAGTGTGAGGAACCCTTGAGTCTCACATGGCAGGATTAGCTTGTGGACCTGTCAGAGCTCATTGAGAGCAGAACTCCTTTAATCACCCTTTTTCAAGGTATGCTGCATACTTTCTTCTGGTTTTGCTGTTTGGATCACCCTTTTTTCCCTCCTATTTGTTGTGACTAGTACAGCTCTGGGCTTAGGTCCTGTGCAAGGTTTCCCACACTCAGGGACTCCATTTCCACACAGGAGATATCAGCAGGCATTTTCCCTTCCCCAGTATATCTTCGGACACTCTTTCTAGACCATGTACTATATGTATAGTTTGAGTCTAAATATTTAGCCCTCAGGATCTACTGAAACCCCATTTCATGTGGGTATACCTTAATTTAGATATCAACTTCACTTTAGGGGGACTATTCACGTGAGTCAAGGCATGGGAGATCCAGCCTTATCCTTCTTCATGTGCCAGAAGCAGAAAAGGGATCTACACATAAATATAATGTCTAGTTTACGGTCTAAAGCTAGTCCTTCTTTCTTTTCTCTGTTATCAGTCTTCTAAAATCTTTTTTTAAAAGCAGAGCAGGGAGGAAGCAAAGGGCTTACAGTGCAAGTGCTGGTGGTGTGTTGGGGGTTCCCTGAGCAGCAGCCATGGTTGTGGAGTAGCTGGGCAGATCTGAGCAAAGGAATCAAATCTTCCTCTAAGCTTCCACCATGGGGGTGATTAAAGGGAAAAGATGAAAGTATAACAACATCATTTTACCACTTTGTGATATACAAAGGTCTTGCTGTGGAGAGAATCAGGAGCAAGGTGGGATATGAGAGAAATCTGTGAGTTAAAGATATTTAACTGAGAATATGGTCTTGGACAGCAGCCTTTTTCATAAGGAGGGATGAGTTATAGAATGCAATAGGTTTGATGTTGTTTCAGGGAAGCAAGTTCAGTGCTTGAGGACAAGTGTGGGTACTTCCCATCAAGGCACAGCTCTCTTTGCCTTCTGTGGTCATGGCCCAGGAGCTCAGTGATGGTGCAAAGGCAGGATGTGTGCAATGGGCAAGCTGGGACATTGCTCAAAGGGGACAGAGCTAAGATGCTTAGCATGTGTCCTGGCTTTCAGAAGTTTCAAGTTTTGCTGAGCTTAGTACTCCAAAGTGCGCAATCTTGGCACTGCATTAATGCATGTCTTTGCCAGTAGATATCTTAGTGATTAAAAGAAGAAACAATTTTCTCCTTAATATACATTTAGTCATTACTCCCAGGTTGTGCAGGTGGCATGTTATTGTGCCTAGTTGTAGGTAAAGGACCTGCTGAAATTCTGTGGAGATATTCCAGTTTTGCTTTCTACTTTATAGGAGTGAAACAAATAATATTTACAGGGCACAGCTGCTGGCAGAGCAGAAGAATCCATAGGCATGGTTTTTAATCAAAACCCCTTAACAGCTCCATTCTTGCTGGTCACAGTATCTCTCATACAGTGGTAAGACACAGCTCTCCCTTTCATCAGTCCTGCCCCCACTGCATCTTGCAGCATATATTGACTACCATAGTTTTAATCTTAACTCCTCTGTAAGCCGTTAACTCTCTAGAAGCTACAGTACATACAAGACTGCTTGCTTGCTTTTGCTTATATGTATATAAATGGCAGTTGAAGGGAAACACTCCTTTGCTTACCTTGGCTGAGCTGCACACTGAGACAAATACTCTCCTCCTACATCTCCAGGCAAGTTTTTCCAGTCATATTTGTGGTTAACCTAGTCTTCCTCCACCACAGGCCAGCAAATCTTCCTCCTCATCCCAGTGCAGCCATCCCCTGATTCCCTACCGCTTTAAGGTGCTGTATGTCCTACCTTTGTATTTCCTGTTTACCCAGAGTTGAAATTTGTGTTATCTTAATTCATTGCTACTAGATTTTCAGGGATTTAGGTCTGGATTGTCATCACCCCTCCAAGATTCTGCATCTCATGATGGAAATCAGGAAGAGAGGCTTCCACCTCAAGCACAATCATGGCTCTGTTCCCAGTCCCAGCACAGACACATCTGTGCAAGAGTAAGGGGCTTCAGCCTGCTAGCATTTCCCCTGCCAGAGTGCAACCCCAAGAAGGTTGGTGTGGGTTCAGGAGGGGATGTGCAGGGCTGGGTCCTCGCTGTGACAGAGTTCCCACCAGCGCTCTACAACCATTGACAACTTGGTAATTCTCTGAGTTATAAAACTGGCTGGTCCTCTGACTCTAAAACTTTGATCAAGAAATTCCTTTTGGGGCCTATCAAAACATAACAAACTCTACATTTAAGTGGGATCTAGGCAGCCAAAAATGCAGATAGACCAAGAATCATCAAATTAACAAATGTGATGATGCAGCTCTGTTTTGTAAACACAGTGGACGCAGCTAAGCTCCCATGAAAAGCCACAGGGCTGTGAAAACTGAAATATTTATTCTTCATTACATTCAAGGACGCTTATAAAAATAAAATGAGTAGATGCTGAGACTAAAGGATTTCCAAATATTAAGTAAGGGAGCAAGTCTGCAAGTGGGAAAGCGAAAGAAATAGGGGTCGGTGATTGGAGCTGTTTTCATTTGTAATATCTATTTCTCCTCCTGCTGCTTGTCAGGACATCAAAACTGCATGTTTCAAGGAAGACTTTTATGCTGGAAAACCTTGAGTGGTACATCTAAAGAAAAAAAACTGTTGCCCATGGCAGTGCACATTTTCCTTAGTCATGCTGGCTGTAGAAGAGATGGCATTTGTTTTGAGGGAGGATTTTCCTCCTTGCAGGCTGCCCTAATGACTCCTTGTGATGTGTTTACTAGATGAATCACACACAGAAGTGCTAAGGGGACCAAGGAGTTTCCCTCACAGATACCTTGGTGTGTGTGATCCTTGGTTAACTAAACAGGCCCAGGTATCAGGCTATACACAAGCATATTCAGGTGTACCTTCAGGCCATTTGTGACACTTCAGTACCCAGTACCTTCACATTCTATCTTCTATTTTGAGAAGGAAGGGTGAGAAGTGCAGATAAGAGGTTATGAGCAGCCTGAGCAGTGTCTCTGATTGCTTTGCAACCTTCCTTACTTTTCAACTGCTTGCAGACTCATGCTCTCAAATTTTAAAGCATCTTCCAGGTCCGATTCAAGCCTTCTCCCATCAAATCTTTTCTTCCCTACTTTTTTTTTTTTCTCAGAAGCTTTCTACTCCCTTTGTCCACCCTCGTTCTGCCTTTCCCTGAGGGACCTGTGCTGGACTTTCCCTGGGAGCACAGTTCTTCCAGTCTGCACTGAGGCCCAGGGATATGGAGGGTGCTCAGGATGCCATGAGGGAGGGTCATTTTCCTTGCTCAAAACCAGAATGAGAGAAAGGACAAAAATTGGGGAAAAATATTACTACAAATGGAGAGAATCCCATTCTCTGATGGCAGGGGTATTCTGTAAGTCATGGGTTGGGTGTTTGGGTTTTTTTTGGTTTTTTTTGTTTGTTTGTTTGTTTTAATACAGATCTGCTCTGAGCTGATTAAGTGGAATTAACAGCACGGTTGGGTATCCTCATAGTTCACTGTTGCTCTGATCCCTGTGGCTCTTGTTTTACTTCTTTTGCCTTTTGGAACACTTGAGGAATTTATTAATGAGGCCAAATTACAGAAAATTGTGGGTTTATAATCAACAGTCTAGGTAATGCTGGAATGGCTCTTTTAACTTCTTGAAAAGTTCAAACACCAGAGCCTGCCTTCCCAGGCATGTTTGCTCCCCAAATCACACAGAACAAAAGCTGTCCTCAGAGCTGGGCAGTTATCCCCAGTGGGGTGCTGCAGCTGCATCACCAGTTCAGCGGAGGCTCCCAAGCAGCAGCGTGCTGCAGGTTCCAGATGCCTCTCAGCAGGCTCTAGGTGTTGGGGAGGCCACGGGCAGGAAAGGGTTTCAATAAACTGTCCAATTATTGCCTGACATTGAATTTATTTGATCAAATGATTTGTACTGTGTGTGAGGCAGGGGCTCCCAGGAAGGGTTGATGCTGACTCTGAATGTGAGGTTGAGACAAAAGGCATCCAGCAGGTCCTGGCACAATTTCATGGGTTCAGAGGAGCTCCTTCAGCATTGGCTTATTTTCAGCATTCAGGATGAAGTTTCTAGCTCTTTCCACAGACAGCAAACCTTGAAAATGGCCAGCTGCTGCTAACATTACTGAGAGCCCAAGGTTGGCAAGAGGTTCCTCCACCAGTAGAGTGACTTCCTTGTGGTAACATGAAGGTCCTCTGAAAAACAGGACCAAATAAATGACTGTCCCACACAACAGTTAATGGGGGCTGAGTTTTGATGTATAGGTCTATACTGCTGAACAAAGGGAACCAGTGATCGATTCCTGGTCCTGAGGACAAGTGAAGTGACTCACTCTGTACCACTGGCTGCTTCTGGAGCAGAATTGTCATGCCAGTATAGCATTTGTCAAAGGGTCCCTAAGAAACAATTATTATTCTTAGTGTGTTGTGGTTGTTGTTTTGTTGTTGTTGTTGTTGTTTTTTTAAAGTGTTTTAAAATAAAGGTCAGACCTTGTTGCAGCTCACGTGTTTTTTTAAACTGACTATGTTGCATGCCCTAGGGTAAAGCATATAGACAGTGATGGTGCAATGCCTTTGGGACAGTGTTGAAGGACTCATAGACTGGGAGGAACCAAGTATAGTGAGAAGAGCTCATTCATGCTGCCTCCTGGGAACAGTCCCTGGACAAAATATTTCCCAAGTCAAGGCTGGGCATTAGTATTGGAGAAAGCTGGTTGGGGCCATGTAAGGCAATGCTAAGGGGTGAACAAAGAAATAAGCTGTGTGGATGAGGTATCTTGAGGCTTAGCTCCCTTCATAGACCTCTTTTATTTATCAGCATGGATGCAGTGAGCATGTGTCTCTCATGTAGCTATCCAGATATCTCATAAAAGCTCACAGTTGAGGCACTAATAAACCTTTGCTCTGTCTACCCAAAGACACAGAACTTGCAGGGCATTTTGGATACATTCACTGTTTTCTCAAGATTGGTTCAAAGGTTACTGAGGTTGGACTGAGAATTAAGCAGCTCTAGAGAAGTGTGTATATGAGTGTGGTATGAACACATATGCCTCCTTTTGCTGGGAAATCTGGCTAAAATCAGATCACACCAACTCCACTTTCTCTTTTTTACAGAAGTGCTATAATTTCTGGGCACTTCTGGCCCAGAAGAAAATGATATCAGTGTATCCTGTAACTCAGGGAGAGTGTAAAGTTCAACACTGTAGGGTTTCTTTGATTCCTACCTATCAGCTGAGGCTGCACACTGGCTTGTAGTCTTTTACCATTCCAGAAGTGGGGCTGTAATTATTCTCTATTTCAAAAGGGAAAATATTCCCCTTTCCAGAAGTTATTGTCTGCCTTATGAAATGTACCACAAATTGTCCCTCTCCCAGCCACCCAGCACAATTCCAGATAGGTCCATTAGTAACTTGCTAAAGTTTGGTGCTCCCTATTTCATATATATAATTCCACTTTCCTCAGTGAGAAGTTTCAGTCAAAAAGATAGCTCCAGAAAAGTTTGAAGGGGATGGCATAGTCCCAGAATGTCACTCCTTGTTATTCAGCATCATCTGCAATGACAATGAGGCACAAGCTTCCTTCTCAAATATGACAAGGAGCTGGAAACCCTCCACACCAAGCAGGCTAGGTTTCTTAAGCAGACAGATAATCTTCTCAAACTGGCTTGGCAGTCAGTGTCTCAGTTGCTGTCACAACCTCAAGGAGAATTATGGAGTTGGAGTACAGGAACCAGTAATGTCAGGCCTCCTGTACGGTTATACAAGGGAAGCTCCAGAATAGGCTCTGCTCTTGGGGAGCTCTGCAACTGCTTGCACTGAACCACTGCTCTCCTAGACTAAGCAGGGGTTGGTAGGGCTGCACTGGTGGTGAGGAGCTGACATTTGTGGCCCTGTGCAGTCTGCACAGTTCACAAGGCTGCAGATATTTTCAGCTAGATAAGGCCCTTTGGGATTTATGGGTTTATTAGCGTTATTGAGAATTATGTCTGTTCACAGGGGAGAATATACCCTTTAGACTATATTACTCGTGTGAATCACCATGTTGAATAACATATTTCCTGTATTTGGTAGATGACCCAATATATTACACTTCCAACCAGAATTATATTCTGTGTAAACACCACTAGCTTTATTTTTTCTATTGTAAAAGCCCCAAAACATAAACCTAGGTGTACTGCAAATTGATTGAATATGTTTGTGTGGGAGAGGAGGACAGAAACTGTCTGATTGTTGCTAACAGGAAGTAAGAAAACAGCTGGGTCTTATGAAGGAAAGTAAGAAAGAAAAACATGTTTATCTGGCCAAAAGGTGTTTGTGTGTTCATAACCATATATAGCTATGTAACTGCATGAATGGCTTCTGCCCTGAGCCTGGTGGTACATACAGCTGGAATTTGTATCCGGGCTCAGAGATATAAACATGAGCTTCTTAGCACAATAAAGTGTCTCTGGTTGCACCACAACCTGAGTCCATCCCTTCATACACCACAAATGGCGCCTGAACAGAGACTTGAGTAGGAGGCTCACGGAGCCTGAACTGGTGGCATAGCCCGACTGAACCAGGAGCTGTGGAAATTTTGACTTTGTGCAACCATCACCTACAAAGGAGGTGAGCAGTTGGGAACCATGGGAGGGAAGTTATCTTGAGATCAGCAGTGCAGCCTGGACTTATTGCGATGGCTGCTTGCAGCTTAGCAATGAGCTGTGACGGGTCCGCAGCCAGTGACTTTGTTAGAATGGATCTGTGACAAAGTGCTGGACTTTCCACCTGACGACACTTTGCAAATTACTGCCTGGAAAGTGGTCGGCAGATGATTGTATGATGCTGCTGTGGAGGGGGACTCCGTGGTGGGAAAGCATTTAAGCATTTGTTGACCTGGTGGCAGATCCTGACTACTCTTTGCCAAGTGTCGACTAATTCTATTAACAGTGCTAAACCAGGGGAGGCTGTAAATTCCACCAACAGTGCAGCTCTTCTCAACACACCGTCAATGATGGTGACTCCTTCCACACCTTCTCTGCCCCCAAAGCTCCTGTCACCGATTGCAGTGACCCTCCCAGCACAGGACCAAGTACGGGAACAGGACAACTTGGACAATGATTCCATTGACACTGAGAAACCTTTTGATCCAGGTCCTATAGATCTGGAAAAGGAACCAGACCTTTTTCCTCCTCCCCTTGATGACTTGACTGTGTTTTCAGGGAGGGTGAGATCGGTGGCGAGTATGCAAGCGGGAAGCGCTTAAGTGAGGGGATTTGGGAGTTGCAATGGCATGTCCAGTATTTTATTGGCCAAAACAACCTCCAGAGTGGCAGCCTATGGAATATGAGGCTATTAAAGAGTTAAGAAAAGCAGTGCAGGAAGGGGGGATTCATAGTACATTCACTATGTCCCTTCTTGAAGCGATGGCAGTCTTAAACACTTGCACTGCATGATTGGAAGTCATTGCTTTGCATGGTACTAACTCCGATACAGTATATGATGTGGTTATCTGATTTTTGTGAGTTATGTGTAGTGGCCTCACTTGAAAACCTTAATCGGGGAATTGGTATTAACTATGAGCAGTTAGCTGGAGAAAATAATTATGCTGCTTCCATGACGCAGACAGGGTATCCCAGGGATGCCTATTTGCAAATTAAGGAGGTGGCTATTAAGGCAGTCTGGAAGATACCGGAGTCTGGGTGCGCCTCTAGTGAGTCGTTTGCCACAGTCTTGCAGGGTCCAAGAGAGTCATATAGTAACTTTATTGATCAGCTTCAGAATATTTTGCAACGACAAGTAGAGCATGAGGAATCTCAGGGGTTGCTTTTGAAACAACTAGTTATGATAATGCCAATGAAGACTGCAAATGGGTGTTGCAGCCCTGTCGCAATCGCAACCCTACGATGTCAGACATGATAAGAACATGACAAAATATAGGGACCACAGGACATGTTAAACAGCCCCACCATGTGTCAAATGTTTATAACACAGGCCTCACAGCAGACTGTAACTCACAGGTTGAGTTCTGGAATGCAGTGCAACACATTTTTGCTTCTTTAATCTCCTCTGTAGGAACAGCACACACCCTTACCTCAATAAATTAGGCTGCTGGCTTGCTAAAGAAAGTAATGCTACAAGCGCTGCTCTTTCTGGCTTATTAGCAGATGTCGATTCTGTGTGTCATTTGTCACTACAGAACCGATCTGCTATTGATTTTTTATTATTAGCACAGAGACATGGGTGTGAAGATTTTTGATGGGATGTGTTGCAGGAATCTGAGTGACCACTCTGAATCAACTCACAAAAGCATACAAAACTTAAAAACCTTAAACAAAGATTTACAGCAGAGCCAGGGGTGGGATGCCTTTGGTCTCCTCTCATGGATGGGAAACTTTGGACTGTGGGTCAAAAGTATTGCAGAATTTATTATAATTGCCTTAACCACCTTATTGATGTTTGCCCTGTCTCCCATGCCTTTTTGCTTGTATTCAGTGTTTAGTTGACCGTAGCATGAATCAAGTCATGGTCACCCAGCTGCATGCAGCCTTTGCCTTATTGCAATTAACAAGCAAAAAAGGGGGAGATGTGGGAAAGGAGGATGGAGACTGTCTGATTGTTACCAATGGGAAGTAAGAAAATAGCCGGGTCTTATGAAGGAAAGTAAGTCAGAAAAACATGTTTATCTGGTGTCCTGGTTTCAGCTGGGATAGAGTTAATTTTCTTCTTAGTAGCTGGTGCAGTGCTGTGTTTTGGCTCTGATGTGAGAACAATGTTGATAGGACACATGGTTTTAGTTGTTGCTGGGTAATGTTTATACTAAGTCAAGGACTTTTCAGTTCCTTGGGCCCTGCCAGCCAGAGGCTGGAGGGGCACAGGAAATTGGGAGGAGACACAGCCAGGACAGGTGACCCAAGCTAGCCAAAGGGATATTCCATACCTTATGACGTCATGCTGAGTATATAAGCTGGGGGAAGAAGGAAGGTGGGGACATTTGGCATTATGGTGTTTGTCTTCCTGAGTAACCGTTATGCGTGATGGAGCCCTGCTTTCCTGGGGATGGCTGAACACCTTACTGCTGATGGGAAGTGGTGAATGAATTCCTTGCTTTGCTTTGCTTGCATACAGGTGTGGATTTTGCTTTACCTATTAAATTGTTCTTATTTCAACCCCTGAGGTTTACATTCCTTTCCAATTTTCCTCCCCATCCCTCTGGGCGAGAAGAGAGTGAACAAGTGGCTATGTGGTGCTTGGTTGCTGGCCGGGGTTAAACTACGACATCTGGCCAAAAGGTGTTTGTGTGTTCATAACCATATATAGCTATGTAACTGCATGAATGGCTTCCGCCCTGAGCCTTGTGG
The DNA here is from genome assembly GCF_015220075.1 of Falco rusticolus. Taxonomy (NCBI): domain Eukaryota; kingdom Metazoa; phylum Chordata; class Aves; order Falconiformes; family Falconidae; genus Falco; species Falco rusticolus. Next base: position 23,503,618 of record NC_051209.1, on the reverse strand, counting down.
AACATACAGCTGGAATTTGTATGCAGGCTCAGAGATATAAATATGAGCTTCTTTGCACAATTGATTGTCTCTAGTTGCACCACAACCTGAGTCCATGCCTTCATACACCACGTTTGCATTTTTATTTTTAGCATAATCAATTACAAGACTTGTAGTATGAAGCCAGATTAGCCACATGCTTGCTGATAGTATCTAGATTTATACCAAGTTTGTATGTATTCTAATGGAAGTCATGTTTACTTGACAGAGGAGGATTCCAGGGGTTGGCTAGGTTAAAACAAACAAAAAGAGCATTTAACTTCAAGGATTTATGTAATTCCACTGGAATCAATAAAGACTATTCAGGTGTTTAAAACTAAGCACATGCATATTTATTGTCATAATTGCTAAATTATTGTTCTTGCAAGTAAGGAATAGTGATCCATCATCATCGAATGTAATGCAATGCTACTTTCATTAGAGAGAATGGCAAAACTCCCATTGATTTGAGTGGAAGCAGGAGCAGGCTCTGACAGTGAAGTACTACGCTTGTGTAAACAAAAGATATAGTAAAAGCTTCTCACTACAAGTATTTATGATGATTGTGGAGTCTTTTGGGTGTGGAGCCTCTGAGGTAAAGCAGTGTGGTGTGCAGGGATTTCTAATGTTAACTAGTTTAGAGCATGCCATAGTAGTTAGAGTGGTGGATGGCTAGAGAGCTCTACGGTCTCCTTAAGGCACAGAAATTGTGCAGTGTATGTCATGGTTGAAACCATAATGCTGGCTGCTGATGGAGAGCCTTGTATAATCTTGTGGATGTCCTTGATTGATGATGAAAAATTACTCTCTCTTATCTTTGAAGTTTGGTGTAGCTCAGCTACATGGCCATTTCAATCCATCTTTTGCCTCAACAACACGTGAAACTCCACAGGTATGACAGTGGTTTGGGTTGGACTCTGATCAGAGGCAGCAGGATAAGGATGGCTTGGCTCTGGCCTTGGGTCAGCCAATGGGCTTGGTAAGATGCAAATGAGCAGCCAATCTCATTTCCAGCCTCTTCTCACCTCCTTCCTCACTAGCACAAAGAGGGGATGAAAACAGTTCTGCCGTAAATTAACTTATTGAAGACCAGCCTTTTGAATTTAGCTTTGCCTCAGTAAAAGGACGATGGTTTAGTTATTATTAGTTCACTTTTCTCCAGTGTAATTAAGACCATCAGAATTACTGAGGCTGAATAAGGCCATCAACATCTATGCACTAACTTTGAATACATGGGTACTGACTGCTAAAAGTGAAATTACCTCAAGTGAGGGGTTTCTGAGAAAGGATAAATTACATTAAAACAAATTTTTGCTTTCTACATGTTTACTTCTTGACTTTCTGATACAGTGAAATTAGTTTTATTATGTTTTAGTTTTGCTACCCTGGTGTTTCTAGAGCAGTGGTTCTCACCTTCCTCAGGGTGGGGATTCTCAAGATTTTTCTGAAGCAGGCCTCAACCACATTACAAAAGTCACAAAAATGATTGCCATCAGTTAGGTGAATTTGCCTTTCCTATCCCTTTTCTCACACATTTTCAAGCAGTCAGCAGCCCTTTACTAGAGACAGGCTTCCAGTTGAAAATTACTGTTATAGTCAGTTCTGGGGTTTTGTGCCATGAAGAAATACTAGTTTATAAAGCAATGTTTAGATCCAAAATCAACCCCCTACTTTTATCGAAAAGTAAATAACCGATTGTTCTGTTATTCTATATCAAGATGCAAAAAGCAGCACAACCAAATAAGGGATAAATAAACCAAGAGTAATTTGAGAACATATGAATTTCAGGGAGGTTTCAGCTCAGGACCCAAACCCCAAAGAGTATCATTGTTGCTTCATGACTACAGAAGATAAATTCACAAAGCTATTTATATGCATCATAAATATTTTTCATTTACAAGTTTCTACATCTTCTTTCAATATTAGATCCTCAAATTTGAAATCAGTTTAAGACTTATTTCTCAATTATGAACATAGCAATTATTGCCTTGGACTGGCTATGCCCTTGATCCAGATCTAGTAGAGGTCAATAGCAGAGAATTCAGAAGAAGGTACAAGAAACCTGACAGAAGAAAATTATCTAACAATCTACCACAGGTATATTTCCATTCCAAGGTTTCCTCACTCCCTTTTGACTCTAAGTATAAATGCTTATACTGCTCGTGTATTTACTCAGTAAGTTCTATGATCTATAATGTATTTGAGGGTATTCTCTCTATCCAGAGAAGTGCCTTTAATGTTTTTTAATTCTTTAAGCTTTTGACTTCTGAGATATCATGTGGAGGCAACTTCTATTGTGTAAACAAATACCTTGTTTTACATTTATATCCCTTCACTTGAACTAAGTTTTCCATTATTTCCAGCATCACTTTTCTTTATTGTATTTTGTATGCCTTTCCTTCATTGTGACAGAAGGACTGGCAATTTCTTTAGTATCATTCTCATGGTTTTAGTTTTTAGGTCTACTTGCTAGTACATTACATACAATACATTTGAATGCTGACCACTGCATTTTGAATAGATACACGATGTCTCACTCAAATGTTATGAATGTGACATAGCAAAAATTTCCCAAAAATATTTACTTAATACTTTGCAGGGATCAGACTAGCTTATCACAGAGGTCTGCTTTTAAAATCATTACATCTCTGAATTGAAATAAAAATTACAATTTCTTTTTTTTTTATTACCAGCTAAATCACTTTATTTCTATACTCCTTCAGTATTCTTGGATGAATACTAACTGATCTTGATGACTTGTTTTTCATTGAGTTGCTAATTTATTACACCTGCTCTTATTGCAGTGCCTGTTTTTTACAGTAGCTCTCAATCTTTAAAACTCGGTAGGTGTGGGAGAAATGAAAATGTTACCAGGCAAGGCTTAAAGACTTTAATTCCCCAAGTCTTGATATGAAGACTTTTTTGACTAATACTCCTATCTTTCTGAAATGTAGTTTCTCAATATTGGTTTCAATTTGATTTCTCCTACATATTGTGAAATTTATTTATATTTTGGTCAATATTATCTTAGTAAGAGATATAGCTATTCCTTGAACAAATTGTTGTATGTTACTTAAGCTTGCAAAGCTGATCACACAGTAAAAGAAGGCCATGCACACAGAGTGCAATGGAATGTTGCCAGCTGTTTTAATAATAGTTTCTATTTAGATATTCTCTAACCTAGCACTTGAACACTTAATAACTATATGTGAGCAATAAAGAAATCTGTTAAATTTGTTGAGATTAATGGTTTTTCATAAGAGGACCATCAACTCTCAGCTGTCCAGTGATATAGCCTTAAGTTTTTCTGTCTTTTCTCATTTCAGAATAATTATTTCCTTGAACATTAGATTCAGGTTGTGTAATTTGTTAACCTTCTACAACACAATTTTGGTGATCTAGAAGGTAGACTCAATTACCCTGAAAATAAAGGATATCTTGGAGGGAAAGAAAAAGAATATAAACAACAATTTTTTCTGCATTTTCTTGGCCCAGGGTCCTTCCACGTGAGAAAGGCTAGATTATATCTTCCATGTGTGTCTGTCTGAGATGTTATACTGTAATGTATGTACTTGAACAACATGATCAGACATGACTAGAAGAGAAGCCATTAAATCCAAAACCCTTTTGTACAGATCCTGCCTAAAACATTGTAATCTGTTCATCTGATAATGGGAGAGGCTACACCATTAAGAGAAAAGAGGGTTTTTGCATACAAGCCTTGACTTGAACCCTGACAGCTTTTTACAAACTTAGTAAAATATAAAATTTACTCCTAGCTTTCATGAGAATGAGATGTTATGGACTTTGCAGAATACATAGCATGTCAAGTGTGTCTTTTTCTTCCTTTCCTTTCAAGCTCTTTTCCCTGCAGTTAGGACAGGCTTTTCATTAATGCTGTGAAAAGTTCCTTGGATGACTTTCAGCAAGTCACTGAGAAGGGCTGTCATTGAGTCGATGAGCTCTGGATTAGGAGCCAAATCTCCCAGTCCCCACTTACAAAATGGGAAATTAAATTTTCCACTCACACCTTATTTTAAATTGTTTTCCAGAGCAGGGGCTGATTCCAAAGCAGATACGTTGTCAACAGTGAGGTTATGGTGTATTTTTATATTTTTTTGGTATAGTAGCCTGTGGTGACACAGGTTGAGGTGGACTGAAAAAAACACTATGTCTGCGTGGCTGGGTTTGGACAAAATGGCCTTTATTGTTTATACAAATTATTTATATATCTTAGTACATGTGTCAGACCCTGATAGGTTTTTGTGTTCTTCTTGCTTGCTATTTGCTGTTGCTGTAGGTGCCTGTATGCTGCGGTTCTAAGTTCCGGTTCTTCACATCCTTGTTTACATACCTGACAATTTGTGGCTGTCTTAAAGGTACACGGCTAAGTCTTTGAAGTCAACTAACTTGCCTGCAGACCCGCTGCAGACCCCAACAGTAGCCCAACAGTGTGCCATGATATTCTAGATGATTATGATACCTCAGTACTTAAACTTCTGGGACCTTAAGCATGGCTGTGGCATTGTAGAGATAAATAAACCATATGTTTTTGTATAGTGTCACACACTTTAAAGTAAACTGGTCCTACTGTACTGTAAGTTGTAGGAGTAATACACAATAATGCTGTCTTGCTCTTCTTTTAACAGAAGCAGATGGCAGTAGTAGAACACCAAGGCTGGAAATGTTTTATTTTGTACAACACTGGGAAAGAGGTGAAATGATGCACAGAAGAAATATATCTTACTTCTCTGTGTACCTGCTTTGAGTGGCTGTTATTGAAGTGGTACTTGGCAGTATAGAAGGTTTATTATGATTGGTTTTTGTGACAGCAATCATACCCCAGGTAAAAATACTTAGACATGATTCACTAAAAGGGGAGATCTTTGCATTCCTCTAGTTAATTCTGTAAATTGCATATTAATTGTATTTCTGCACAAATATCCCCATGCTTACTGTCTTTTACTGTGAAGCCGAGGTTCTAAACTGTATAAATTCCTCCTGGTTTTGCCATTTGCTTGCATAGCCTGTCAGAGTTTAGATGTTCAAAGCATTATGTTATCTTCTTGCCAAGCAACTCAAAGCACTTAAGTTATAAAATTATAATTATAATGTAGAGAAAAACATTATCCCCATTTTACAAATTAGGTAAAAAATTGAACAGTGGTGTATAAAAATGAAGAATTTTTAAGAAAGTGAATAACAAGACTTTGGTTTCTGTGACCACTTTTCATTATGGTCAGCTATGTCTGAACTCTTCAGAGCCTGTGTGCCATTTTGTGTTTATCTTCAAAGTGAAATGCCCCTTTCTGATGACCAGAGTTTTTTGCAGCATTCCTGTGATACATGTTGTTAATTAACAACTTGAGCCATTATTTGTTTCCAATTGATTGTTGCCTGTAGATGATGTTAGGATTCCACATCTGACTCCAGACTTTAGGCTCAGAATCATTTCAAAGCTTAGATTCAGTTTTGATGATGCCAAAATCTCAGAGAAATCCTTGTGAGGCTTCAGCTCCAGCTAGTGAAAACACAGTGGGTTATCCTGCTCTCCTGAGACTGCTGCTGTCTTGATCACACCATAACCTGGTTCAGGAAGGAAGAGCCACTTCAGACTCAACCCAACACAGCACTGGGGAGGAAAGGAATGGAGGCTCTCAAGTGTGATAGAAAGGGTGGGGGATTGACAAGGGCTTCTGGTTCAGATCTGTGCCAGATAACAATTCACCATAACTACATCACTGTTGTGGTTTAACCCCAGCCAGCAACCAAGTACCATGCAACCGCTTGCTCACCTCTACTCACCCAGAGGGATGGGGAGGAGAACCAGAAAGGAATGTAAAGGTTGAGATAAGAACAATTTAATAGGTAAAGCAAAAGCAGTGCATGCAAGCAAAGCAAAGCAAGGAATTCATTCACTACTTTCCATCAGCAGACAGGTGTTTGGCCATCTCCAGGAAAACAGGGCTCCATCACGCATAACTGTTACTCGGGAAGTCAAACACCATAATGCCAAATGTCCCCTCCTTCCTTCTTTCTTCCCCCAGCTTATATACCAAGCATGATGTCATATGGTATGAAATATCCCTTTGGCTAGTTCGGGTCAGCTGTCCTGGCTGTGTCCCCTCTCAGTTTTTCCCGTGCCCCTCCAGCCCTCTGGCTGGCAGGGCCCAAGAAACCAAAGTCCTTGATTTAGTATAAATATCACCCAGCAACAACTAAAAACATCAGCACATTATCAACATTGTTCTCACATCAGAGCCAAAACACAGCACTGGTCTAGCTACTGAGAAGAAAATTAACTCTATCCTAGCTGAAAACAAGACAATCACCATGACTAATAACTGCTGTACAGTTTTTCTTGCCTACTGTTAGATATCTACATTTGTATTTTGACCTTTAGGTAAACCTTGAATTTCAGATGCACTAAGAAGCCAGGGCTTTGGCTGTCTTTTCAGAGAGTTTGGGTGCACCATTTTAATCACTTGAGCAACCTGGAACATTTTTATTTGCTGTTTTTTTTTTTTTTAAGTCACTGTGACTGAATACTGTTGTTATTAGAGTACTTCAAAGCACAGCAGTATTTAGAGAAATTGGAGTCAGAATCTGTTTCATCATAATGAAAGCATTCACATCTCTGCAGAGGATTATTTCCCTGTTTCTGCAGCACTTTCCATGTGTGTTGTCCTTCCTAAGTTATTTTAATTTATGATTCTCAGTGTTGCTACAGGCACTGTGCTGTTGTAACAGAGGGTAGTTTTACAGAGCAAACATCTGTGAGTGTTTCCAGATGTAGGAAGAGTATGGAAGTGTTATCTCTCAATGGGAAGGGAGGAATGTGGCTAACAGCAGCAAATATTTGGATATAACAAAGCACATGAGTAAAATGTATCTATACGGTGCCCTTTAGAACAAAATAAAAAGAGGAAGACAAGGTAAAAAATAGCAAACATTGAGGCTCTATTTCAGTAAAAGACAGTAGTATTTGACATAAATGATTGTACCCACAATCCACCTACTTCTCTGTTCTGCCTTTGGCATTTGTCTGCACCAGATATGTCTATGTGCCTGCTTATGTCCTACAGAAGTCAATGAACCTGAAGCCTGCAACTGAAATTAAATATATGTTGAAAGTTTTTCTTCATTAAATCCCTCAAGGGGTGATCCTAAGAGGGAGAGTATGAAAAAATTTAAATCTGCATGTAAAGGAAAATTGGTCTTGTTTATATTTTTGCATGTACATTGTCCACAACCTGGGACTGTTCAAAGCACAAGCACAAGGAGGGACTTTCCCCAGGAACTTCCCACATTGGCACAGCTGGGAATGTCAGAGGCAGACGAGAATTCATAGATGCCATGGAGACATTGTAGGAATCAGTCCTTGGTAGCAAAAGGAATTAAGAATTTGTCCATCTAGGATTAACTAAAAGAAATTCTGCCTCCATTTTAGCTTCCCTTGACTAACTGAGATCACACTTTTGCTGCTACATCTTAGGCCATGTGGAACATCAGCTGCCAATTTCAGCTACAGACAAGGAGCCTCCCTCCTACTCAACACATAGTGGGTATCAAAGGGAGTCTGGCTAAAAGCCTTTAAACAAGCAATTAAGCTTAATATCTATTTTCTTTCAGGTTTCACTTGATGTGAAACTACCTGAGAGATGTGTTTATATATTCACAGCACACATTAAAAGAGAACCAAAACACTGCAGAAACAGATATCTGGGATGAAACATGTGCAAGGAATTTCTTGAAGCTGGTCTGAAGATCAGACAAGCTTATAAAAGTGCAGGGAATGATCATTATACACTGAGTCAGCCCAGCAGCTGTGAGGCTCCCCGCTTCAGTGGTTTCATTGTTGTCCTGAGCTGCTGGCAGGCACTCAGGAGAGTTTCTCTTGGCCCTGCATCTGCATCTCTGCTGGATGCAATCAAGCCTGGGCACTTGGTGCTTCTGTTGTCATTGTGAAGTCTCAATGTGACCTCTCCTGATGGGATGCAAAATGAAAGGGAAGCTACGAGTGCTGTGCAGACCTGACCCATGCACTATCCCAGGAAGATCACGGCTGAGCTAAACCAAAAGAAATAACAAATGGCACCAGAGGACTAGATGAATGCTGTCTTGAACTGCAAGCTTCAAATACTTAGATCAGATCCTCTCTTTGGTGGCAGGTATAGACTTCCCCCGTACAGCTAATATTAGTTTGGACTGACATGTTTTTCAGATGTTGCCTCTCAGGTCACTTTGGGTTGGGCATTCACCATAACCCTACCACTTGCTGCTTTCTCAACTGCTGAATGAGTAAATGTATTTCCACCAGCATGAAATCTGCTTGTTTGAATTGCACTTTTACTCTCCTTGTTACTTCTTTTAAAGGTCATTTTGATGAAACAAAGACCTGGAACATCAGGAAAAAGGCAATAACTGTCCTTCCTTTCCCTTTTCTTTGTCACTGTGGAGAGAAGTTTGGTTGATCAGTAATGAGTATCATGTCCTAACCTCCAAGGACAGCCCTAGTCCTCCCTGAAGCAACTGTTTTTCCTTGCATGTTTTGATCTGGCCCACAGGAAGAAGGCATAGCGATTGTGAGATTTCTCCCAGCTGCTTATAGAATATTTCATCTGCCTCTTCATCCTGGTTGGGTGGTCTATAACAGACTCCCACCATGATACCTGCCTTGTTGGCCTTCCCCCTGATTACCCATAAACACTCAACCCTATCATCACCATCGTTAAGCTCTAGACAATCAAAACAGTCCCTAACATACAGGGCTACCCCATCATCTCTCCTTCATTGCCTATCCCTTCTGAAGAGTTTGTAGTCATCCATTGCAGCATTCCAGTTGTGTCAGTCATCCCACCACGTTTCTGTGATTGCAACTATATCATGGTTTTCCAGCTGCACAATGGTTTCCAACTCCTCCTGTTTGTGTCCCATGCTGTGTCCATTAGTGTAGATGCACTTCAGTTGGGCTATTGATCCCACCACCTTTTGGGGGGAAGAAGCCTTAATTCCTACATGACCATTCTCTGGTGCTTCCATGGTTTCTAACACAGCAATAATCCTTGTATCTTTGCTGCCTCATGGATCTCCATCCCCTACCACCACTGAGATTGCAGACTAAAAAACCTCTCTAGCACACTGTCCCTCAAACATTGGTATGCCACATCCAGTCTTATCTCTGGTGGGCCTGGTAATATCCCTTTTCTCCCCCTTCAAATCTAGTTTGAAGCTCTTTGAATGAGCCCTGCTAACTCCTACGCAAAGATCCTTTTTCCCCTTTGAGACAGGTGTACCCTGTCTGTTGCCAGGAGGCCTGGTTTTGTGTAGACCAACCCATGATCAAAAAACCCAAAATTTTGCCTGTGACATTTTGCAGTGACATTCACTAAAGGTTGCAAACACTTTCTAATTGCACTGCAGAGGAGAGGTAGCAAGTGTGCTAGCAGTAATCTGTTGCAGATTCCCCCAAAAATGCAACTACGTCCATGATACAGTACAACTGACTTTTGTAGCCAGGCGGGAGAAAAAGGAAACAGGAAATTTGAAACCTGCTCCATGTGGAGCCTCAGCTATGAACCACAGTCTCTCCAGGGGTATACCTGCTGCGGCATAGACTCATCCACAGCCACAGTCACTTCGAGGTGCACCTGTTCCAACATGGTCTTATCCATGGGCCATCACCATAGACCTGCTCCAACGTGGCCTTACCCACAGCCACAGTCCCTTCAGAAGTAAATCAGCTCCAACATGGCCTTATCCCTGGCTGCCTCCAGGCCTGTACCTGCTCTGTCGTGGGCCTATCCATGGCCACATGCTTTGAGGTGCTCCAGCATGACCTCACGCACAGCCACTGATGCTTCAAGGTGTACCTACTGCAGCACAGACTTATCCACAGCTACACATGCTTCGAGGTATACCTACTCCAACATGGACATGCCCTTGGGCCACAATTCTTTTAGAGGCATACCTGCTGCAGCACAGACACAACCATGGCCACAAAGGCTCCGAGATATACCTGCTCGGGCTTGGACATATTCATGGCCACAGACACTTTGGGGTGTCCTGCTCCCACATGGACTCATCCGCAGGTCACACAGTCCCTTTGACTCGAGTTCACACTGGAGTTCCAGCCTGTCCAGTACAGCATCACAGAAACAGCAGCAATGTCCTGGCCACCTGCCAGCCCTGGTGCATTGCCATTGCTGTTATCAGAATGTTCCCGGGCACAGCACAGTGAGATGATAAGCAGTACAGCAAGCAGCGAAAGCAAGAAGCAGCCACTAATGAACTCTAGACTCTAATATACAGTAAGGCAAGCAAGCTCCAGTAAGCAAGCTCCAAGCAAGCAGTAAGGCACAGAAACCTGACCCTTAATAGCTAAACAGCAATAACAGCTATAAATTTGATCTAGCGCTTCCAATCAAATCTGTTGCTATCTTGAGCCCTTTGAGCCCCATGTTGGATGCCAAAAAGGACTGCTGTGGTTTAACCCCAGCTGGCAACCAAGCACCATGCAGCCACTTGCTCACTCTCTCCTCACCCAGAGGGATGGGGAGGAGAATCGGAAAGGAATGTAAACCTCAAGGGTTGAGATAAGAACAAAACGCAAAAGCTGTGCATGCAAGCAGAGCAAAACAGGGGATTAATTCACTGCTTCCCATGGGCAGGCAGGTGTTCAGCCATCCCCAGGAAAGCAGGGCTCCATCATGCATAACGGTTACTCGGGAAGACAAACGCCATAATGCCAAATGTCCCTCCCTTCCTTCTTCTTCCCCTAGCTTATATATACTCAGCATGATGTCATAAGGTATGGAATATCCCTTTGGCTAGTTTGGGTCACCTGTCCTGGCTGTGTCCTCTCCCAATTTCTTGTGCCCCTCCAGCCCTCTGGCTGGCAGGGCCCAAGAAACCTAAAAGTCCTTGATATATTATAAACATTACCCAGTAACAACTAAAAACATCAGTGTCCTATTAACATTGTTCTCACACCAAATGCAAAGCACATCACTGCACCAGCTACTAAGAAGAAAATTAACTCTGTCCTAGCTGAAAGCAGGACAGTGAGGTAGACTAATTCCCTGCCAGGAGAGGACACAAATTCATCAGATGAGGATTCATGATATCTCTTCCCATTAAATAATGAGGTCAAAGGCACCAGACTTTGTCACATCTGCATTCAAAATGCCAGATTAAAAATACTGTGTCCCAACATCTAGTCTCCTCCAAGTATTTACATTCTTTGTATTTTCTAATGACGCACTCTTTCCAAGTGCTGTGATGTCTGTCCTTACCCAGAACATGTGAAGAAAGTCCTCCTGGTAGAGGGCTTGTGGTTATCCATGGGAGTGTTGCAGATCTGGGCAATATTACTCATATTGTAGGCAGGTGGGGGTAGGTCTCTTCTCCCAGATACCAAGTGATAGGACAAGAGGAAATAGCCTCAAGTTGCACCAGGAAAGCTTTAGATTGGATATTAGGAAAAATTTCTTCACTGAAAGGGTGGTCAACCATTGGAACAGGCTTCCCAGGGAGGTGGTGGGATCACCATCCCTGGAAGTGTTTAAAAATTGTATAGATGTGATGCTAAGGGACATGGTTTAGTGGTGGACTTGGCAGTCCTGGGTTAATGGTTGGACTCGATGATCTTAAAGGTCTTTTCCAACCTAAATTATTCTATGATTCTGTCAGAGGTCTTTGTTCCATCTTCTTACTACCAAAGTGTTTCTGATGTGTCTGGAGCCACTCTGACAAAATCAGGTCTTCAATTTTCTGCCATTATTTCAACTGACTGACCAAAAACATAGGATTCATGAGGAACCATTTTCATCTCTTGCCTATGAAACTCTTCCTGAGCTTGCTTTCTCTTTGGTTCAGTTGCATGTGTCTTCTGACGCCTGTGTGCCTTGGACTTTGGGCCATGGTTTATAAAACCAGGGAAGTCACCTATCCCTAAAATAAAAATTTCCATGTGTTTTATGGTAGATAATCATCTATATCCTGAACTCATGTTGATGACTGACATACCAGGAGACATGTTAAGATATCAATGGATACTGAATTGTAGGAATTTACCTATTTGGAGTTGGTTTGAGACATATCAAAGAGCAGTGTGATGACAATTTTAGTCACTTATATTTCTATACGAAGCCTTGCAGTGTCAAGTGCTGATATTCCAGAGTTTTCCACCTCAAGATGTGCTGAAGGAATGGAAGTGAATAAAATAGAAGGATCTAGAAAGATTTATTATAATATTACAGAATCACAGAATGGTCAGGATTGGAAGGGACCTCTGAAGATCATGTAGTCCAACCTCTCCTGCTAAAGCAGGTTCACCTAGAGCAGGTTGCACAGGATCATGTCTTGCTGAGGGCACACTCTGTCCCTTCATCCAGGTCTTTGATGAATAAGTTGAACAGGACTGGACCCAGTACTGACCCCTGGGGAACACCACTATCTACAGGCCTCCAGCTAGACTCTGTGCCGCTGATCATAACCCTCTGAGCTCTGCCGTTCAGCCAGTTCTCAGTCCACCTCACTGTTCACTCATCTAACCCACACTTCCTGAGCTTAACTATGAGGATGTTGTGGGAGACAGCGTCAAAAGCCTTGCTGAGGTCAAGGTAGACAACATCCATTGCTCTCCCCTCATCTACCCATTCAGTCATTCCATCATAGAAGGCTATCAGGTTGGTCAGGCATGATTTCTCCTTGGTGAATCCATGTTGACTGTTCCTGATGACCTTCTTTACCTCCATATATATCAGTATATCAGTAAATTCATGCAACATGCTACGGCGAATGAAGAGACGAGACGCAGCTTGATGCAAGCAAATGTCAATTTATTGTACAGAAGCACGAGTTTTTATACACTTTCAGAAGCTGCGCGTTTTAAACAGATTGGTTCTTGAAGCTAAGCATTGCATACTAGGCAATCCCTGATTGGTGGTTAACTACCAGCAATTAACCGCAAGGTGTTACCTTTCCTCGGCGCCATCCTTGGCGCCATTGTCTCCCACTCCCCTGTGCTCTGTAAACATGTCTCATCATGTTAATTGTTGTCTAGACAAGCTGGAGTACATTCCCCTCAGCTAACTGATTGCCATGCATGGTCCTAGTTTCCAGCCCGCTCCTGCAACATGCTTTTTCTCACTTGAAACTGTAGGCTTTTTGACATGGAGTAGTCATCTTTGAAAACATGTTGGTCAATCAAGCTGTTGTTCAGAGGAAAAACTGATTTTGGAAAAACCATTTTTGGTGTTTGGATGAACTTTTCTTAACACTGAGTTTCAAAGAGGCATTCTTGAGCTGTGTGAGATTATATTGAATTGTTATCAGTTCAAGGTGATCAGAAAGTGTCCATGCTATCAGTAATACCAGTGTGTGAGATAATTCCCTGTACTCCATTATTTGTGATCTGTACTACAGCATCTGAGCAGCCACCCTTTAATTGCTTGAGAGTATTTTAAATTTCATTGAGTTCATAATTATGCAGCTTTGATTTGGTGCTCTTCAACTCTGTGTCACTGAAATAAAGAGAGTGAACAAAATTCTGCTAAATTATTCTTTAAAGAGAAGTAAATTTGGCTTAAATCTCTATTACTTGTCAGCTGAAATCAAAGCCACACTTCTCACCAGACTCTTGTGCAGGGTTGCTGGAGCTCCAAATATAAAATATAAAAGCATGGGGAGCCTGTGAGAAACTTCCTTAACTGTTTCATAACATGCAGAACCTTTAATACATTTACATATGCACAGCTCTTATTTCATTGCATAGGGAGCTCAGACTAGACCTTCTGGGAGAACATGAGTTGATGCAGGAAATCTAGATACACCTGACACATTAAGAAACAGTGCAGAATTATTACACACTGCAGGAAGATTTACATTTTTCCACAGCACTGGGACTGGCCTGCAAAATGCCACCATCTCCTAAAATGAACTAGCTGTGGCTGAGAGCAAATTTTTGCTCTTGCTGGGATTGCTGTCAACCACCTCTTCACCCGACTACAAGAGGCATTGCTTCCTCTCGGAGAAGCAGTTTTTCCCTGTATCAGCAGAATAGTGACAGGTCATAGGTTGAATTTATCACAAAATTTGCATTTTTTTTTTCACCTTCCAGCCTGAGTTGTTTCAACACCTTTGGATTTTCAAGGCTTTGTTTGAAACAGTAGCTGTGATGGGATCCTCAGGATAAAGGTCCCTGCAATACGTTCCTTTCAATAAAAAGTTAAAATTTGCACCAGTTTAAATAAACAGTACAATTGCCACCTTTTTTCCCCTCAGTTATCTCTGCATAGCTCAAATGACTTCTGACAATTTATTTTGGATTTGCAGTGATCAACCAAGATTTAAAAATCTGAATACAGTATAATGCTTTATTTTTTGTAGGCTCAGTGTAGCCACCTTGCTTGTCCTGAAGTGCAGAACATCCACTGAAAGTCATATCATTTTTAAGTACGTCATTAAGTCTCCATAATCTTTGGTCTTTCCTGGAAATCTTGGCCTGTATGAGAAGCATCCCATCTCCAAAAATGTTCACAGACTCAAATGTTAATAAGAGAAAAAAAATTTAGCCTTGTCCTAGTTTCAAGCTAGGATAGAGTTAATTTTCTTCTTAGTAGCTGGTGATGTTTTTATTTGTTGCCAGGTAATGTTTATACTAAGTCAAGGACTTTTCAGTTTCATAGACCCTGCCAGCAAGAAGGCTGGAGGGGCACAGAAACTGGGAGGGGACACAGCCAGGACAGGTGACCCAAACTAGCCAAAGGGATATTCCATACCATTGAATGCCATGCTGAGTATATAAAGCTAGGGGAAGAAGGAGGAAGGGGGGGACATTTGGCATTATGGTGTTTGTCTTCCCAAGTAACCGTTACGCGTGATGGAGCCCTGCTTTCCTGGGGATGGCTGAACCCCTGCCTGCCGATGGGAAATAGTGAATGAATTCCTTGTTTTGCTTTGCTTGCATGTGTGGCTTTTGCTTTACCTATTAAACTGTCTTTATCTCAACCCATGAGTTTTCTCTTTTACTCTTCTGATTTTCTCCCCCATCCCACTGTGAGGGGAGTGAGCTAGTGGATGTGTGGTGCTTAGTTGCTGGCTGGGGTTAAACCACAAGAGGCAGTTTGCTGGAGGTACCTCATGGTTCAGGAGGAGGAGCCATTCTGAGTGCAGGACTAACAGAGCCTCAGGAAATGTGAAGAACATAACCATAACAGGAATGTGCTATGGGAATGGAGAGCAATCTTGTAGAAACCTGTGACGTAAAAGGGGCCCCTGTGGCCGTGCTTGGTACCGGTGTTAGTTTCTCAACGTGTGTGTGAAAAGATGAGTGTACTGAAGACAGCCAGGGCCCCCATGGGCTACTGTGGCTGCAGCTGGCAGCAGTGCAGCAAGACAGAGACAGAAGAATTTCAGGAAACCTGCCTCCTCCCCATACATCATGGTGGGTCTGCTCCTGATTAAATTTAACTACAGGTTAAACTACATATGCTACAGATTAAGTGACAGAAGGAATTGAGGAGGTAGGATTATCTTTGTCCTGCGTATAGTAATAGGTTTATTTAGATACTGTGCTTTAACAACCCAAAGTGTGCTCAGACACATTTCTGTGGGATACTGCTGCTGGCTGGGCATCCCAGACACAGACCTAAACCTGTACGTCACAATGTGGTGTGGTGCAGAGCGGTCCTGAAGGTCAGGGAAAGCACTGGGCCACTGTGGGTTCCTGTGCCCAGGAGTGTGAACAAGCTCCCTTGGGGTTAGCTTGGGCATCTCTGCATAAGCAGAGGTAAGTCACAACAAAAATAATTTGTCCACTTGCATATTCTTTGCTATTAATAATAAACTAATCAGGCATCTTTCATTACCACATATTTTCTAGAGTCGGAAGCAAACAAAGAATTATGTGTTTGACATGCAGGCTTACAAGTACTGAGGACTAAGTTTCTTTGGGGCTTGTGAAGACTAAGGGCCCCCCAGCTTTCCCTCCAGGTCCCTTCAGATTGACAACTTCTGGCCACACATTTTTGTGTGAGCTTTTAGCCCAGTAACATATGTACAGTAACAAGACAACTAGAATTGTTACTTGCGAAGACAATATTTCTCTTTTCCTTCCTATGAAAAAGTCCAAGACAGAGGGGAAACTTGTTTGCTTATGCATGTCCAGCTGATGAATTGCCCTTGATTTTTATGGGAAGTAAGCACCATACTTCTTCCTTTAGGGAAACTGTGTCTTAACACAAGTACTTGTGGATATTTTGCCATGGTTTCTGCATACCTGAAATTGGATGATCTCACTTCATATTTAACTACCAGATGCCATCTTTAAATACATTATCTTCAGCCAGACCAGTAAATGAAAATGCATATCTCTGGGCAAAAGAAATTTCCCTATGGTCTTTCTTCCTGTGTTCTGTTAGGAAGGCTCTACCCAGATTTGCTGTAGAACTGTTCACTTGTATAGTAATATCAGATAGGGACTCAGATTTTTTTATGATTTTCAGTATTAGTTTATTCTCTTATACTGAAGCACTCATAAGAATATGAAAGAGGAGCTTCACTTATTTCACTGTTGTGAGTGTAGCTTAGTGACATTTAGTTTCTGCTATTTCTTATATATTCAAATGATAGCAGAAAGAATGGCTTTTATTTTTTCCCTGGATAAACTGCACATATTTAGTAGTGACAATTGCTGTCACAAACAAACCACTTAGCTGCAGTGAAAAATCTTGCCTGATATAAACTAAGTTCTTGATGAAAAATAATTGCTTTCATTGAAACAGTTATGCATGACTAGAATGATTCTCTTCTTACACTCTTTTGATGAAATAAAGCCATTCATTTCTCATCAGAAGAAAGTGAAAATGTCAGTAAAGAAACAAATATACATTAAATTCCCTCTGAAGGAATAGGAATGGCAAGAAGGACAGACATTATTTTAAAATATGTAGTGCTAGTAGTTGTATTAAGATTGATTTTTGCTTGGGAAGTTGCGGGTTCCTGTAAGATTGCTGCTAAAGATACTATTCAGTGTCAGGACTGTGGACATTTTCTGTTTTATTGCCTTGTTGCTTGTTTTTATGTGCTGTTGGTTGTTTGTTGTTTTTTTTTTTAATGCTAAATACAAATACTAAGCGTTATTTTATCATTCTCCCAAATCTGCTGTTATCCTTTTGAGTAACTGTGGTCTCTTTCCTTTCCTTCACCTTTTTCTGTTTCAATTTCCTGTAGAAATTGAAGGCAACATTTATCTGCATTGTTGCAGGTGTGATGGGACGGTAAGTATCTGTTGTCTTCTAAAAGACCTTGAATTCTTCCACATTTGCTAAATAGCAGTGTGAACTGTTTGAACAGCACAGTTAACACCCAACACATTAATATACCCCCTAACAAGCACCAGTAAAGTCCTTTCTGAGGCAAAGGATGGTTTTATTTCTTGATTCTAAATCTAAAATAATAGTTCTCCAGAAAAAAGTAATATGACTGAGAAATAAAAATATAACAGTAACTTCATGCCTTTGGGAAATTATATATCTTTTACAGTTATATCATAAGTAGACCTGGAAGAATAATGATAAATTATAATGACCACTTGAGATACATCTTAGTAGAAGTTTTCTCAGCTGCATTCATACTTCTCTTCACCTTTTTACAGATGTGTGAGCCTTGGTTCATTACTGGAAACCAAATTGCAGGCTCATAACCAAGATAACCTTAGCCACAAAACAAAATGACATTGACAATGGAATAAAATCCCTTTTGGAGCAGAAAAGAATTAAAAGAGTTCAATAAATACTTCACACTTAAGTCATTTAAAGCTACAAAAAACTGTCTATTTTCTCCCCTCTTTAGGAGAAGATTATTTTTTTCCAGGTTCAGGAAACTGAAATTTCCTTTTTACCTACTGCCACAGAAAATGTTATGGTGCTTGTCCCTTTTATGCAATGTCCAAATGTCCCTCATAAAATAATTTCTCCAGACTTTTCCAGAATTGTTTCTTGTAAAGACAGTATTTAGAAATTACTTTAAAAGTTATTTTTGGGACAAAGCCATATGGAACAGTATTAATTGTAACCTCTCCAAATTACTAGGGATGTTTGGGACTTTCTGCCAAAGCAGTGGAAAATGAAGCCAGTGCAGGTGTTCACTCAAACAGCCCTGATGCCTTGTTCCACAGCCCCTGTGTTCACTCAGGGAAGGTAAGCACGCATCTGGGAACAATCATGTCTCTGAAATTCCTGTTATTATTGCTGATGCCAGGACATAGAAGATCACACTTGAATATTTATGTTTCGGAAGGCATATAAAGACATCAAATATTGTTGCCAGCTTTGTTATTCTCTCATGTATAATGTTTTCAAAAAAAGAAAAAGATAACTGGAAATTGCCAATTATAATTGGAGAGCTAAATGTATTTATGTCTATCATGTTGAGTACTAATCCCTTACTAACTGCTCAAAGCCATATGGATGCATGTATTTATAACAGCTTAAATATGCTAGGTGTTCAAACATAGTCTTAAACAACTTTGCTGAATTTCTAGATCTATGTCCCACAAAGCTGTCTAGACTCACCATTGCTTGGATGTTCTCCCTAGCAATAAAATATCTCGTCCCTGGGATAGCATCTGCTTTAAAAATAATAGATAAGGGATATCTAATGGTGAATCTCAAAACTTATTTTGATCTCCTCTGATGTTTGAAAATACAATTGCAATTTGTATCCAGTTTGAGTCTCTTAAATGTAAGCAACTGAGGTCTACGGGGAAGGCAGCAAATAGTCCTACACAATTAATGATTATAGTAAAATCAGTCTGGCTACAATATTGTAAATGATGCTATAGTGCCATCAGAAAGTAGCTGGCTTGTGGTGCTTGATGCTATGCATCTAAAATGTTTTAAGAAAACAAGGATGCAAGTTCAATCTGTTTCTGAACATGAAAATTTTTTTCTTAGAGACGCTTACAGGCAAGACCATCCAGGCACTTACAGTCAGATTAAAAGTCACTTTGCAACTGAATAGTAAATCCTCTGCACCCTCATTCATGTCATCAGTTCCTCATCCTTGTCCACGTTCTTTAACATTTACCCATGAGAGGGAAAAGATGAATACTGGTGGTGGCGGTGCTGCAGAAGTTGAGGTACAGGGAGATGCTGTATAAGCAACAATGCCCTACACACTGAATTAACCAAAACAAGTCTTCAAAGTAACCATTTCATAACCTCTGGATAAAGTCTTTTAAATTTTGATACCTCTGGAAATTTTCAGCATCCTCTTCTTCCAGCCAAGAAGGTGACAGGTGTTTAACCTTCTGGGTTACAGAGTGAGGCCATTTCACATTTGCATTATTAAGAGCTAATAATGCATTGTTGTCGCGACGGAGGGAAGACACAGTCACTCAATATGAGTGATCAGCAGATTTCGTTTATTGTGCCTTACAGTCACCTTTTATGCCTTGTTATAATTAGCTCATACATATTACAAAAGTTAAGCTCATTATTGGTTAGTTGCCTAAATACCAAGCCCGCCCCTAGTTTCTCTTCTGTAGTTATCTGTTCCCACCTGCAACATTCTTTTCCCACCGCGATCTTCCTGTTATTGCGTAACAAGAACAGCCAAGGATAGTGTATTTTTGCTTTACTTCAGATAAGCTGAGAGCGATGTGCATTTTTGTCCAGCCAGCTGGACTATGTCTATGTGACCCTTTTCAGCTAGCCAGTTATCCACACATTGTGTTTAATTCTGTAGTTAGAAAGATATCCACGTTAGTCTGAGAGCTAAATGAAATATGATGTGCACACAGTTCAAATGGCTTCACAACACAATTCAAAAAAGTGGTTGTACTTAGCAGCAAATTCAGGAGACTCATCTATATGCATTGATGGGGATTTGATCAACCACTGATTTTGGCAGGCACACAACAGGTACCATCTTTGATACAAAGAGTCAATACCTGCCAAGCTATATTCCACCATTATAGCAGACACTGGATAGGCTGTGTACAGGGCAATGTTATGATATCTTATGTACTGATGTGTTGGCAAGGTGACTTTCTTTCAAGGTTATTACAATGTTAGCCAGAAGGTGGCTAATCGACAATTAAACATACTGAATATATGTACATATATACATGTACACACACACTACATGATTTTTGTTAGGTGGGAAGCCAACACAGAGCACTTAAAGGCAGTATAAAAGATGTCCAGAAAGTTTTTTATCCTTTAAAACTACACCACCTTTTCTGTTGAATGAGGGAGAGATGAAGCCAGCAGGAACCTACTGAGCAGCAGAGTCTAGACAAGCCAGCCATACCCAAAACCCTTCTCCTCCCTTGGAAGAAGCAGCTGGGTGGAGTGGGAAACAGAGAGCATCTCCTCTGAAGTCCTTTCCCAGTCTATGAGCTTTTTTCTTCCTGCTTCTTCCCTACATGCAGGAGCTGCACCACTTGAGCACTGATACAGTGACTTCCACAGGTTTGCTCTGCTGATCCTCCAGCTACCCAACTCTGCTGTCCCCTGCAGCATGGACCACACCTGTCCATGTGCTCTTCCAACAAAGCTGTAGGGAAAACCTATAATTACTACTTTACTCATTCTGCACAAAGGGCTTGCAAAATAAACTCACTAGGGCTTAGGTGTGACCTCTGTTTCAGAATCTGCAAATGTTTCCTGCCTGTGTTTAAGAGGACAAGGAGGCTTTGGAGGAAGTGCAGCACTCTAGAGGGTCCTACAGGAGGAGTAGCAGATTTGAACTTCTCACTGGAGTTGAAACTTTTTATAGTATCACTTTTGCTCTATGCCTATGTCTAAATGTAGAACAGAGCAGCACAAAACTGTCCCACAGCCACCTGGTTTAGTCAGGGAACAAGGCCAAGGAAAAGCCATTCGAGAAGAGTGGAGGGTCTCAAAAGAGGTTCTAGCAGTCTTTTCACAGACTATTAAAAAACTAAATTCCCAGAAGGTTGATTTTCCTGCTCATGCCTCTCCACACAAATTCAGAATGAAGTTTTCCATGTGTCAGGGGAAACAGGCAGGACAGGAGCCCAACTGCTCTCTGAATAGCAGCCATACCATGAATGATTACTTGCTATCTTCATCTGTTGAAAGAATGATTTGAATTGATTTAAATAACTCCCAGATGGCTGGCTTAATGCATAAATCTAATATTGCACACAAGATTCATCACCTCCTCATTGATTTCTTGGTCTAACTATAATTTCTAAGTGGTTCCACATCTCAGATCTGTTGTGCATGATAGCTGAACTTTCATTGTTCCTCAGGCCCTCTTCCTGTTACTAAGGAGAAAACTAACTGTACCTGTGCATTAATAATAATAATAATAACAACAGCAACAATAACAATAATAATATAATGCTATAATAGCTGCAGTGAACAGAAATAGCACTTCATGTCTTGGTGTTCCTTTAATTTGGGGCTGAATACCCTTGGAGACCTGCCAGCCAGTCACCCAGGACCTGGATTCTGGAATAAAACTCAGCATCTGCCTGGCTACTGAAAAAAGAAATAAACAACCACATGAGTTTTGACGTAGGTCTGACCCATTCACTCAGTCTGCATGCAAAAGGCAGGACTGTGCAGTGGAGCCTACAAGGTCAGGTTTTCTGGTTATGTAGATGAAGAAATAACTTGTAATTACATGGTATTCAGCTAAAAACACAATGCTAATGCACAGTTCGGAAAGCTATTAAAAGAGATGGAATTTAGTACATTCTCATTTTTCAATTCTTGAGGTATTTTCCACTGGAGTTGCAAGTTCCAGTGTGCATCAGTAGACCAGCATTGCTGCAACTTGCAAGTCTGTTTGGAAACCACCTGTTAAAAGTTAACTTACTTTCAGCTTATCTGAATCTTCAGGACAGCTATTGTGCTTGTGATATTAAGTCGCTAGTGGAATGCCTTTCATGTACCTGGTTACCTACATATAGAACAAAAGCAGCTACAGAAAGCATGAAAACAGTTTCATTAAGAGAAAAGATTATTCACAACTGCAATCTATTTGATTATGCAGCATGTAAACATTGGTCCAAAGAAGTGTTGAGTTCTGATGTTCTTTAGATGAATTTTGGAAATTTAGCCCTATGTTTCTTGACCTCTACTCTATATCCAACCTCAGTTCAATATCTGTTCACTTTTGCAACCTGTGCCCAGATCTCCAGCTACACCCACTCTGCAGAAAAATCTGAAATAACCTGGAGTTCAGGGACCCAATACATCACATTATTTAGTAATGAGATTAGGGAACTACTAGGAAAGGCATTCAAGTTATGGGCATAAGAGCAAAGTAATGGAAGATAAGGAAAGATGTGAATTTATAGTACACTACTTGCTTCAAGCACCATAAAATCCTGCAGTAAATATGAAGTAGCTTTTCCTCCTCTGAGTGAGAGAGGAATAAGGCACTCTGCACTCAGTGAGATGATCACATGCACATGTGCACTGCTGTGAGCTCACATCCTACATTAATTTGCAGTAATTTGTTTGGGTAACCCACTGCAGACAGGATCTCTACTGGTATTTTGAAAAGACCTCCTGAAACACATTAGATGCAATTGGTTTGGCCTTTGGCTCTGATTTACCTGTGCAAAAGAGAGAAATATTTTGTAAATGCTGCTGGCCAAAAAGAGGTATTTACCAATGGTTGGGTTTTACAGTTCCCTCTCTTGCTGGAGGCTTCTTGGAAAGGAGAGAGGGATTTTGTATTTTCTGCTAGCATAATATAATTGGAAACCCTAATGTAGTCACATGCAAGATAATATGTGCTTTTGCCTTGTCAAGTTTAAGCACTACAGATTTTGCTTCAAGCTACATGTACTGCAGTCCACTCATCTTGGGTTCCTACCATGGAAATGGTTCACTGATATCGACAACTTCTTCAGCATCTGTGTTTATCTCAGAACAAGACATACTTGGCTTGTATCCCTGGTTTAATTATGAAATTAAATCATTTAATCCTTCATAATAAGACAATCACTAAGAGTTTATTTTCTTCTTGCTAAGCTCTCATAACTCAATAACTTCAGTGGAGTTTAGACAAATTAATCATAAAGGGAAAAAAAACCCACCCAAGAACTTGTATTCATGAGGTATGAGGTTTCACCAAGAGGAAATGGGACCAAACCCTGTTCATACCGTGTATTAAGTTTATTCATCAAGGGCAAGATACAGTCTTAAAATACTCTATCACTATAGGATACACATCTAATTTCAGTATGCCAGTCAGTCATATGGTGTAATCCCCATTTCTGAAAAACAGACTCATGTTAAAATCAGCTTACTCCGTTATTTAGAAAATGCAACCACAGTACCTCTGACTGACTACAGGCAATTTAAAGAAGCTAGGCATGCTGTTTAACCCTCTCCAAGGAATGCCAATATTAACACTATATATGGGTACTGCATCTCACCCCCTTGTGCTAACATAGTTCCACAGACTGATGTGACTGAGGGGAGAATCACCCTTGTGCATACTAACATAAACCCTTAGGTATAGGATCCTATGTACTTATTTAAGAGAGAGCTTCCCTGCCTGATAACGATGAACTAGAACCACAGCAACCTAACAAGAATGGCTGAGTGGCATCTGGATGTAAGGATGGTCTGATGGGGCTTTCTGCTGATGACAAGCAGAGGGGAAAAAGCATCTGATTATGCAAAGACCTTGCTTTGTGCCTTTCCTTTATGTAAAAGGGTTCCCCTATGGTTGACAGAAGTGCAAACTGTTCAAGAAACATATGAACAAGTTTTGAGCTAGGAGAAAGGGGAGAATGTAGTTTGCAGTGGTCAAATTGTCATGGTATCTGGAGTGTTTAGGTCCATGTAGATGCAGACAATAATAAAAGCATGTCTAAGACTCATCTCACTCACCCCATATTTATATCAAAATAACTTCATTGGAATTCCTGCTGATTTACACCAGCTTTACAGAGACCAGCCCCAGACTGGGAATGTCATCCCACATCCCAACATCATAATTGTCAGCATCTCTAACAAAATGTGATGTATCCTGATTGAGAAAATTGAGAACAGTCTAAAAGAATATAACAAGCTCTACATAAATACATTAAATGAATCAGACATTAGCAGGGCTATTACTTCTCATGAAAAAATTAGAGCCCTGTGGAAAAAACACAGCATGCTTCATATTTTATGCCCGATTTCTATGTGGATGGAGCACCTTGAGTCCAAAGAACATTGTGCTCTAATCACCCAGCTTTGTGTGAATGTCATGCCCTCAAACACATGCAAACACCATATCAAATTATCACAGCGTATCCTTTCAAGGATTCTGAAGGCAGCTGCCACCCATGATGGCTCTCACAGGCACTCACACCTCAATAACAAAGCCAGATTGGCTGCTATACAGCCAGCAGTGTACTATTACAGCTGTGAAACAGCTAACTTTGGCAGCTGTATATCATTAAAGCTTTGTTTAAGAAATTCTTAGAATAACTTTTCCCACAAAGCCACCAATGTTATGCCTGTAAACTGGCACAAGTGAGCAGAGTGTCTGGCGTATGGTTGAAAGCAATGGACTGGAATTTGGAGCTGATCCAAGTAAAATGGAAACCAAAGCACCACCACAAAGATACGCTGCTAGCAGTTGTTTAAGAACAGCTCTTTCCTGGATGACAAGTTTTGCAGCTCTTGTTTCAATAAATGTGTTTGGGCTCTTGTAATTTTAAGATATAAATAAGCAACTGGTCAAACCCAGGCTAGTTGCTGAAAGTCACTAAGCTGAAGGTGAACTGCTCTGAAATGGGACAGAAGTAATGCATGTTGATACCTGGGTCTATTTTCACAGAGCAGGGCTCTGTTGGTTATTGACTTCAGGATATAACAAAAAAAGAAAAAGACCCCTTTTTTTGGGGGGGATAGGTAGCCGTCAGAAGGAAAATGGCTTAGTTCTTCCAAACCATCACCAACAGATAAAATTCCACTTGCACTGAGTACGCTGAGGAGGACAAGGCTCAGAGTATGGACACATCCTTGCAGGCCAGGCTAGTATTTTCTACAATCACTTGTTCTACAGCGATGGCCAAAAAAAAAAATGGTAAGGGCATTCACTCCCCAGAGATGCACCTCTCCCTGTAGAGGCAGAGATGTGGTTGAGGAGTAAGCCTGCAAAAGTGCTTTTCCTCAGGACTTCTCTCTCCAAACAAGAGACTCAAAACCATACAGTCTTGAGCTTCCTACATGTTTGGGCAGCTATCAGGCTGCAAATAAAGGAAGGCAGTTAGTTATCTGCGATTGTTAGGAAAAATTCAGCTGACTAACTTTTTAAATTTTCTTAGCAATCTAGACCTCTACTGTGACTTTAAGACATGACCTGGATTGTAGAGGGCATGCACTGAATGCGTGTGTATTTTTGTATATGTGTGTGTGTGTGTGTGGGCATGAGATTGGACTCTCTCAGGACAGTATAGCTGAGCCATGTCACAGTAGGTCTGGGCTCAAGTGAAAGCCTTGTCACATTTCCCTGTTGGCTCTGGTTGCAGTGCAAGATGGTGTCTGGGGCAGTGGTCCCACCTTTCCCACCCTCTACAGACTGTGATCCATTCCTCTGCAAGCATGAGAAAGCTCACTTTGTCTTCTGGTCCTTTCCATGTACATATATACAAGCACACACTTACATGCACATGTGAGTGCATGCAGACTTTTATAATCCAGTCCAGACATTTTTAGGAATAAAATCAGCAATAACCAAAACCAAAATAACTCTCTCATACTAGAGAATCCCTATAATTGCAGTTTTCCCCTGACTCAGAAGACAATCTTGCTTCTACAGGCCTCAGGAGGAGTGGATTTTCTTTCCTGCATTTAGGTTAATGCTCCTTTACATTCCACATTTTGTATTCCTTGACACTGCATGTAAAAAGGACTAAAGCAGTAGGTATTGCTCTCTCAGCATATCTTTTCTTCCTGTTCTTAAACAGACCTGTATGAAATACAGGTGAATGCTTAAAGAAAGATAAACTTATAAAATACAACACAGAGATTTTAGGAAATGCCAGAAATTAGTTTTCTTTTATGGTCTTAATTTGATCTGATTTGCTTTAGTCTTTAATCAATGATGACACATCTGTTACTTTTCACAGGATCATTTTCCTGCTAATCACTAGCTGTCACTGCAACCTTTGGGTTGACATAACAAAAGGGACTTGGAAGTACAGAGAAGATTAAGATTGAAAGAGAAGATTGAATTTGGGTCCCAACTTCTGAAGTCTGTTGTCTGGCTTTTCTATTTCAGCATCACTGAGTTGTCTAGTAACTGGTTGTTCTCTTGAAAAATCAAAAGAAGCAACATCCCAGGTAGAGTACAGCAAATCTGACACCTGGCATCTGAATCTGGTCAAAGTCTGGCAGAGACATAACTGCCTGACTGAGCTTTCTAGGCACAAAGCAGAGGGCAGGAATGTGGAGCTGGAGGAGGTGTGGAGGTGGCAGTCGCTTAGCTTAAAACTGCTCTAAAGCTGGCTTGTGTTGATAACAGGAATATGTGCTAGAATAATTATAGGAGTCTGGCAGTCCTGCATCCATGCTCTGACAAATCAGGCACTAGAAGTGAGTGGGACACAGCTAGAAATCACTTATACAAGGGTCAGAATAAGCAAGTTGCCTGTGTGAATTTTGTGGCCAAAAAGGAATCTAGTCGCTAAATAAATCATTCAGGCACAATAGCCTCAAGACCACTCATGGCAACTCCCTGCCTCATTTATTTTTATTGCAACAAATGAAGCAAAGCCGTTTTGTGAGCCCTGTGCATTCTGCACATCAAATGAGTCAGCAGTACATGAAGGAGTCCATCAGGACCCCTGCTGCCTTCACAAATGTCACCACAAAAATGCCAAGGCCTCTTCCTGATTCAGCACATCAGAGTAGATAAAGCAGATTTGAAAACCTTTTGATTGTGGTATTAAAATACAAACACATACAAATATAGGGAGCAACTAGCAAATTTGTGTTAAAAAGAAATTAATAAAACATTATAGTCCTACGAGAATAACCTGCTGAAGCCTTCATCTTCCAGCCCAAACTGCCAGACTGGTTTCACTGGTGAAGAAAGAGATACTGTCCAAGAGGAGTCATTGCCTCTTCATCATTTTCGCCTGGGAGAGAAAGCAACATGGGGAAATTCTCCTGCCTGCCAACACCACTAGGCCAGAGTCATGGCAAGTCTGAGTTTAAGAGACTCTCTGGAAGTTGGTGATATTTAGCAGATTTACAATGTCAAGGATTTCACCAACTGACAGCATTGGGGTTTAGATTTGCATGTTGGATAGCTGGGAGTTGTGAGCAACACAGAGGTGTCTCCAAATTTATTTATATATTCATTAGGTTCCTGCTGATTTAGCAAGTCACCTGTGTGCTTCCTTTTTGCATGCATGCAGAGGAAGCACAAAATAGTGAAATCACTAAACTAACCTTTAGGAGGGAGAAGCTCACAGTACAAGTTAATAACCTCCCTCTGCGATGCTCTTCTGAGAGCTCTGCACTAACAGCTTGTTCCTGCAGTGCACAGTGAAGGCAGAAATAAGAATGGCTTCCAGATAGTAATGGACCAGTACTCTGAGCCATTTGCTTGTCTGTTTTACCCTTCAGCAGAACCTAAGAGCAGAGCTAATTGTCAGAGGAGGAAATGGTGGCATCATTGTGTGTGCCTGAATATTAACCGGTTGATCTCATTCCCTATACAATATTACCAGATCACAGAATCACAGAATGGTCAGGGTTGGAAGGGACCTCTGGAGATCATCTAGTCCAACCCCCTCTGCTAAAGCAGGTTCACCTAGAGCAGTTTGCACAGGATCACATCCAGGTGGGGTTTGAATGTGTCCAGAGAGGGAGGCTCCACAACCTCTCTGGGAAGCCTGTTCCAGTGCTCTGTCACCCTCAAAGTAAAGAAGTGCTTCCTAACATTCAGATGGAACTTCCTGTGTTTCAGTTTGTGCCCATTGCCCCTTGTCCTGTCGCTGAGCACTACTGAAAAGAGCCTGGTCCCATCCTCTTGACATTCACCCTTAAGATGTTTGTATGCATTGATAAGATGCCCTTTTGGTCTTCTCTTCCCCAGGCTAAACAGGCCCAGCTCTCTCAGCCTGTCCTCATAAGGGAGATGCTCCAGTCCCCTCATCATCTTTGTAGCCCTCTGCTGGACCCTCTCCAGTAGTTTTCTGTCTCTCTTGTTTGAACTGGGGAGCCCAGAACTGGATACAATACTCCAGATGTGGCCTCACCAGGGCAGAGTAGAGGGGGAGGATAACCTCCCTCGACCTGCTGGCCACACTCTTCCTAATGCATCCCAGGACATCATTGACCTTCTTGGTCACAAGGGCAAGATGGTCTGATATGTGCTGCCAAGTCCAAATCAAATACCAGTTACCTGTGGCTGGCAAGCATTCAGAAAATGACATGATTTTAATTAAATTTGGTTCAAACTAATTTATCCAAAGCAATTGGTATCTGAAATGGTTCACAATCAAAAGAGATTTGGTTCCCCAAACTATCCTGAAAACATTAATCTCTCCTCCAACAGATTATCATTACTCATTTGCATCTGATGCTGTGTAGGTATGCAGGGTCTGCTCCTGTAGAGAAGGGAACACCCTCTCCACATGGTTAATTTAGTTCCTTTAATTGTTAAAACATTTTGAGTCCATTAAAGCATTGTTATACTGATGTCTTACTTGCCAGTTGTGTTACTGAAAGCCCTGTGGTTACATCAGGAGTGGACATAGGCAACCACTCCATGGTGACAGAACTGAGACAGGGACCCCCCCGTCTGGGACTGTGATTCAATACTACCCACTTCCTTGGGTCTCTGCTCCCAAAGAGATAGGAAGAAGTGGAAAATGAGCCCATACCAAAGCATATACACATGCTGTGTGACAGGGTACACCTGAATCTGTGACATGGTGGAATGAATCCAGTTACAGATTGCAAGAGAGCTGTGATGCACCATGCTAGCATGGGGAATGGACTGCTGGCTGGCAAGACAGACTACAGAGTCACAGCATGGTAAGGGTGTGTTACTTTCCAAATGTTGGGGTTTGGGATCAGAAAATTAAAATATGCAGAAGAAAAAAACCTGGACCTACAGGAGATCTCCCAAAGGATGTCAGCTGTCCATCTGTCCTGATTTTGGCTGGGATAGAGTGTACCATCATCATATGCCAACTCATTGGCAATAATGGGCTGGAGACACAAAGCATGACCAACAGTGGATGAAGCGGTTTGCCATCTCCAGGACTATGAAGATAGTGTCTCTACCTTCATCATCTCAGCTATGGAGATGCTGGTCCAGGGACTTGATGAAGATATATCCTACTCTCCACCTATACAGACCCGCATCTCAGCTATCAACTCTAGACACCCTTCTGTTTGGGAGGGAGAATATAGAAGATACACACCATGGGGCACCCTGTGGTTTTACCTGCAGGGCCACAGAGAAGGCATGAGGAGGTGGGATGGAAAACCTACCTCAGTCCTGGAGGCACGAGTGCATGAATTACGAGGAAAAACAATCACAAATAAGGAGTCTTCCAGGAAGGTTGCTGCTCCAGTCTCCAGAGGACAGTTTCCCAAGACAGACTGATAGGGCTGACTTTACTCTTGATCCTGTGAAAAGGAATTCTAATCCATTCTGGCAAGACACAAGTGAGCAGAACTACTCCATGCTACATCCGCCTCACACCACTTGTCATCCTAGTGGGGAATCCTACGACCAGGGTTAGGGGGACCCTGCCTCCAGACAGGAGCAGGATGGGGATGACTGGGTTTACTGTACTGTGTGGATCCGATGTCCTGGCACATCAGACCCACAGGAATATAAAGCTCTAGTAGATACAGGTGCACAGTACACCCTAATGCCATCAAGCTATGAAGGGGCAAATCCCATTAGTATTTCTGGAGTTACAGAGGGATCTCAACAGCTAACTGTATTGGAGGCTGAAATAAGCCTGATTGGGAATGAGTAGCAAAAACATCCCATTGTGACTTGTCCAGAGGCTACATGTATCCTTGGCATAGACTATCTTAGGAGAGGGTATTTCAAGGATCTGAAAGTGTGGCTTTTGGTATAGCTGCCCTGGACAAAGAGGAAATTAAGCAGTTTTCTACTTTGCCTGGCCTCTCAGAAGACCTGTCTGTGGTGGGGTTACTGAAAGTTGAGGAACAGCAGGTGCCGATTGCTACTACTATGGTGCACTGGTGGAAATACCGTACCAACCGAGACTCCCTGATTCCCATATATAAGCTGATTTGCCAACTAGAGAGCCAAGGAGTGATCAGCAAGACCCATTCACCCTTTAATAGCCCCATATGGCCAGTGCAAAAGTCTAATGTAGAATGGAGACTAACAGTGGACTATCGTGGCCTCAATGAA
This sequence comes from Falco rusticolus, assembly GCF_015220075.1. NCBI lineage: Eukaryota > Metazoa > Chordata > Aves > Falconiformes > Falconidae > Falco > Falco rusticolus. The sequence goes on along the minus strand of NC_051209.1, from coordinate 23,473,192 downwards.
GTCACACCGCCATTGAGTGCTGCCATACCAGACATGCTAGAACTTCAATATGAACTGGAATCAAAGGCAGCCATATGGTATGCCACTACTGATATTGCAAATGTGTTTTTCTTGATCCCTTTGGCTGCAGAGTTCAGGCCACAGTTTGCCTTCACTTGGAGGGGCATCCAATACACCCATAATCAACTGCCCCAGGGGTAGAAACACAGTGCCATCTGCATTGGAACAGGGTGAAGCCCCAGAACATCTGCAATACATTGATATCATCGTATGGGGCAATACAGCAAAAGAAGTTTTTGAGAAAGGGGAGAAAATTGTCCAGATCCTCCTGAAAGCAGGTTTTGCCATCAAACAAAGTAAAGTCAAAGGACCCACATGAGAGATTCAGTTTTGGGGAATAAAATGGCAAGATGGACATAGTGAGATCCCAATGCATGTGATCAACAAAATAACAGCTATGTCTCCACCAACTCATAAGAAAGAATTTCTTTCTTAGGTGTCATCGGTGTTTGGAGAATGCACATTCCAAACTACGGTATGATTGTAAGCCCTCTTTATCATGTGACCCAAAAGAAGAATGATTTTAAATGGGGTCCTAAGCAACGACAAGCTTTTGAACAAATTAAATGGGTGATAGTTCAAGCAGTAGATCTTGAGCTGGTTTGGACTGGGCAAGATGTAAAGAATGTGCTCTATACTGCAGCAGGGGAGAATAGGTCTACCTGGAGCATCTGGCAGAAAGCACCAGGGGAGACTCGAGGTCAACCCTTGGACTTTTGGAATCGGGGATACAGAGGATCAGAGGCTCGCTGTACTCCAAGTGAAAAAGAAATATTGTCAGCTTATGAAGGGGTTCAAGTTGCTTTAGAAGTGATTGGTACTGAAGCACGGCTCCTTCTGGTGCCCTGGTTACCAGTGCTGGGATGGATGTTTAAAGGGAGGGTTTCCTCTACACATCATGCAACTGATGCTACATGGAGGAAGTGGCTCGCATTAATTACACAACAAGCTAGAATAGGAAATCCCAGTCATCCAGGAATCTTGGAAATTATTATGGATTGGCCAGAAGGTAAAGATTTTGGGATGTTACCAGAGGAAGAGGTGACACGTGCTGAAGAACCCCCATTGTATAATGCACTACCAGAACATGAGAAGCAATATGCCTTGTTTACTGATGGGTCCTGTCGTATTGTAGGAAAGCATCGGAGGTGGAAGGCGGCTGTATGGAGTCCCCTATGAGAAGTTGCAGAAACTGCTGAAGGAGAAGCTGAATCGAGCCAGTTTGCAGAAGTGAAAGCTATCCAGTTTGCTTTAGATGTTGCTGAACGAGAAAGGTGGCCAATATTTTACCTCTCCACTGATTCATGGATGGTGGCAAATGCCTTTTAGGGGTGGTTACAGCAAGGGAAGAAGAGTTATTGGCAATGTAGAGGTAAACCCATCTGTTCTGCCGTATTATGGCATGATATCGCTGCTCAGGTGGAGAACCTGATTGTAGATGTACATCATGTAGATGCTCATGTACCCAAGAGTTGGGCCACTGAAGAACATCTAAACAATCAGCAGGTATATAAAGAAGCCAAGATCGAAGTGGCTCAGGTGGATCTGTATTGGCAACATAAGGGTGAATTATTGATTGCCTGGTGGCCCCTTCAGGCCAACAAGGAAAAGGTACAACATATAGATGGGCCTGGCAACAAGGCATGGACTTGATCATGGACACTATTGCACAGGTAATCCATGAATGTGAAATGTGCTGCAATTAAGCAAGCCAAGTGGTTAAAGCCTCTTTGGTATGAAGGATGATGGCTGAAATATAAATATGTGGAGGCTTGGCAGATTGACTATATCGCACTCCCACAGACCCATCAAGGCAAGCACCATGTGCTTACAATGCTGGAAACATACCCTGTGCCCCATGCTGTAGCCCAAAACACTATCCTAGGCCTTGAAAGCCAAGTCTTGTGGTGACATGGCACCTCAGAAAGAACTGAGTTAATTTTCTTCTTAGTAGTTAGTACAGTGCTGTGTTTTGGCTATGATGTGAGAACAACGTTGATAGAACACTGATGGTTTTAGTTGTTGCTGGGTAATGTTTATGCTAAATCAAGGACTTTTTAGTTTCTTGGGCCCTGCCAGCCAGAGGGCTGGAGGGGCACAAGGAATTGGGAGGGGACACAGCCAGGACAGGTGACCTGAACTAGCCAATGAGGTATTCCATACCATGGGACATCATGCTTGCTATATAAACTTGGGAGGGTTGGCTGGCACCTGCTATCGTTGCTCGGGGACTGACAGCTTATCATTCAGAGGGTGGTGAGTGATTGTATTGTGCATCACGTGTTTTCCTTCCTCCCTTACCTTTGTATTTCATTCCTCTCCCCCTCTCCCTCCTTTTCATTATAATTGTTATTGTTATTCTTATTGTTCTTTCATCTTAATTTTTTTCAATTATTAAATTTTTCTTATCTCAACCCTCGAGTTTTACGTGCCTTTCTGATTCTCCTCCCCATCCCTCTGGGTGAGGGGGGAGTGAGTGAGGAGCTGTGTGGTACTTAATTATCAGCCGGGGTTAAACCATGACACCGTCTCATTCAAAGTTTTTGTCAAACCACTAGTTATTTTGCTGTAGCTGCTTGGTGTCAGGGAGTGAATGCAAAATGTATAGTCCTGAAGAGAGTCCCAACAAGCTAAAGAAAAGTCTGAATTCACAGGAAAACAGTAAAAGTAACAAAGTTTTCTAGGATTAAAAAGCAAGGGAATATCTTAGGTAAAGGGACTTTCTCAAATTCAAAGTACCATGCTGAATGTTCACAAACTGGAAGAAGGAAAGTCTGCAAAAATATTGACCCCATATATTACAAGTAACCCTACACTTGGCATTGCTACTACTAAATAAGCTTAAGCTGTGAGGTAATATTACACAGAAAATAGTGCCCACACACTTTTGCTTTCTTTACTTTTACTGTGTTGCCTGTGGTTGAGGTGTTGGTTTCACTTTTCCTTTGCAGCTGAGTTCTCTTTGATTACACTTCTCTGTTTATCCTTCTTCCACTGGTGTTGTACTTGCTGGGATGTGTACACACTACTGCTTCGTCAAAGGAGGGATATTCTTACTGCATTTAGGTTTGATAAATGACAGATTTTATTATACCTTAATTACAGGCCAAATACAACCTCAGAATCCATCTCCAAAGAGTTGCAGCTAACAACACACTGTTTAGTAGCATCTGGTTTTAGGCCCACTGTGACTACAGAAATGGAATCTCATTTTAAGGAGTGAAGCCTGGATTTCCAGAAATAGCAATAGTGTAAGGGAGAGGAGAGGCCATGCTGCAAATCTTTGCACTATCAGGAGGTGGATGTCCTACCTCCTTTCTATTTTCTATAAAGGACTGGGGACTTGAATGTTGGTCCTTGGACTTCATCAAAGTGAAAGGGTGATGGGCATTACTGTGGATTGATTGCTACAGGGGGATCTCTGCACTGGACAGGTGACCATTTTTTGGATTACATCTGAATTCAGAAACTCTGTAGTTACATTTGTCCAAAATGTTTAAAAAATGTGCTGAAGAAAATCAGAGGTCACAGCACTTGGCAGAAATGCAGCCAAGTTGTGTTGCACTCAAAACTTTCTGCTTGGAGAAGCCAGATATCTGCAGAATGTTCCCAGAGTCCTGAGAGAGCACACTCAGAAGTGAAGGTTGGTCTATAAAAAGGGAATTACTGGAGAATAACCCCCCTGTTCCCTTCCTGGCATAAGCAGGTGCACAGGGAAGCAGGGGGGGTGGATCCCAGGGCCACGATCACCCCCCTGGGCTGCTAAAACTTAAACTGAGTTTTATGCCTTGTTCAGCAATTACATTTTAGTGCTGCCCTTATGTGTGCTGCTTAGAGAGAGTGCAGATGTACTCAGGGCACCATGGGAGGAATGCTTTCTCGTCAGAGCTCATCTGCCTCTGCAAAACACAACTCCTTTTTCTTCTGCTGTTTTCCACTCAGAGTAAAGGATAAGGAGGCTGGACAATGCCAAAGAGATAATCTGTTTGTAGGCCTTTTATTATACTGCACACACAGTGGAGCACTTCCTGACACAGGTTTTCTTTTTTTTCTTCTCCAGTCTGTTTTCCTTCCCTGAATGTTAAAGCTATGAAATCAATAACAGATGACAAGTGGGTTTAATTTGTGAAGTAAGAGGAATGTAAGCCTGAGTAGTTAACAATTAACAGTTCCAGATAGAGAGCAGGATTTTGTTCATTTCAGAAACCACCTGGGGCCATTTGCTTTGCACTAATATATACAGAGATCTGGAATGTACCACCTCATTATCCTGGTGCTTATCAGTACATGCACAAACATTCACATTTAGAGTAAATCTAGTTATGTCTGGATGCCTTTCTCCTCTGCTTTATGCAATTGTGCTGTTTAGTCATAAATCAGAGACCTTCTAATTAAGGCTCAAGGTCAGGAAAAGTGGGATAGAATGTGACCAGACTTCTAGCTAAAGGCCTTTAAATGCATCGGTTGTTTATGGGAATTGCCATGTGCTTTCCTGAAAGAACTAGACTGACATCTAACATGAACAGAACAAAGTTAATTCTTCTAATTTCTCCTGCATTCTTGCAGGCAGTTTCCTCTAACTGTTGAATTAAAGGTCATGTACTACCTCCCTCCTGCACTACCTCAGCCATGCTTTACCAGTGGTCAGCCCTGGACTCATTGGGGGAAGTGACCAGCTGTAGCAGTCAGTTGCTCTGAAAGTCAGCAGCTCTTTCACACCTTGATATATCCTTCATATTGACACATTAAGTTTTCCTCACTTGGTGGTTTAGTACACATACAAAAAGGGGATATTGGTGGGAAATTCCATATTTCTTTATTCAGTTTCACATCTGGGACAAAACAATTTTCCCTGTGAATTTCGAGGGTCTGCCACTGAGCTATGCAGTCTCTGATAGATGGTCGCCTCCTGTAATTCCTGTACCTGTTTGGACTCTGCAATGGCTCAGCCTTTTGAGGAACCTTCTTGCCACAGCCTCTTGGCCCCATATCCTCCTGCATTTTAGCAGAGGCCAGGCACAGGGATCCTTTGCCATGTTCTGCAGTCTTTGGGGGCAGAAACTGCATCTTCCTTCCACAGGTCTTTGGACAAACACCAGATAAAGACCCACCCTTGCTTTTGCCATTGTGATGACCACAGACATTACCCCACCAAAGGCAGCAGCAGCCAGGCAACTAACCTAGTCCTGCTACAGTTGTGGAGGATATAGGTAGAGAAAAGTAATACCCTGATGTAGAGAAAAGTAATACCCTGATAAATGTCAGCAGACAGGATTCCTCACCTGCATTGCCCTAAGGGGCTTCAGCATCTTCTTCCTAGATTGCATGCATCACCATGTCCAGCTTACTGGTGTAAGATAACCTTAGTTACCCAATAAACAGCTCACGTAGAGAAGCACTTTGTTCCTACCCTGCCATCTAGCACTAAGTCTCTCCTTTAATGGATCTCATAATAATAAGGTAAGATCATTTCAGTGAGCAAGGATGAAATGTGTTCCATCCTGGGGTTTGGCTTGGAGCCATGTCTTGTTGGATACAGAGGGCTCACCTCCTAGGGGCATTCCCTGCTTCACCTTTCAGGCCATCCAGGGCTATAAGCATGAGTTAAGGAGCAGGGAAATCTGAGCTGAAGTTATCATCTCCGTGTTCACTGGAACACAGGGAGTTTTGCCACAGGTGAGTTTGGGGATGTGAGCTGACCAAGGACTGGGCAAACCTCTCCTCTGCCATCCCTCCAGTCCTTTTGAATAACATTGGTACAGGGAGGGAAGGAGGAGTAATCCTAATAATTTTAACCAACTGTGAAATGTAGAGGAAAAGAGGATATAGGTAAACCTCAACTTTGGTTGTAGGGAGAAGATGGATGTGGATAGAAAATAGCAAGAGAAGACTAGGTCTAGAAATGCTAGGCCTCTTCAGTTTAGTGCCCTGCCAATTTTCTTCCTTTTTTCAGAAGATATTTATATAATAACAAGAAAGGAATAGAAGTGGTTTCAGCTGTGTCCCATGGAATTTCTAGAAAGCAAAACATTTATATTTTCCACATTGTGTGTGTCTGTTAATGTCCTCTTCAGAAAAACTGCAAATGAACAACAGAAACAAACAAAACTGAGCAAAACAAACTGAACTTGGGAATAACAGGCTCATGGCTGAGGGCAATCTCTTTCTGAAGGGGAAGATGTGAGCTGTGGTTCTACAGTTTATTTGCTGAGAAAACAACCTCCTCAATGTCACTGCTATATCTGGGTTTCGTGATGGGTGCATTGCCTTTCATTATCCCAGCCTTTTCTTTGTGGCTTTGCTTATGGTTTAGTTCAGCTGAATTATTCTTTTGTGTGAAGACAGCATGTTTTTTCATTCAGGTGAGTTTAGCACAAGGAGAGCCTTGGGTGCCCAAGTAAAGCACTGGAACTTTCTTTGCCTTTCACTCACCTTCCTCTCTCTGGGGCCAGATCCTGCTCTCTGATGAGTGCAGTACCATTGACATGGCTGTTCCCCAGCCAGATGAGGAGACTTCAGTTGGCACCTCAACTGAATGCAATTTCACATTGACAGCTGGATGCTTCTCATCCCCAAGATTGCCACAGCACAGCTCACCCACTGACAGCATCAGCTCCTGCAGGCTGCACAGGTCTCAGCTAAGCAGCCAGCTGTCCAAGCCCACTTGCACTAGTGTTTCCAAGATGTCACAGTCTTTCTATCAATTGCAGTGAGTTTTGGAGTCAAGTCCACACCAGATCAAGGTGAGCTCTGGTGTCCTTCTGCCTCTGAACTGAGTTAAAGCAGCCACTCATATACCATGAACAACAAAATTGGCCCAGCTTGCTCTTTGCAGAGTTTGGAGGATACCCATGTGAGATAGTCTTTCCTTCTGCAGGTTTTCTCAGGAATTTTAAGACTATTCCCTTGGACACAAATAAATTTATCAGTTTGTAGGATTTATTTTACTAAGTGAATCTACATATCCTCACCATTGACAAAATATTCTTGTTCATCAAAAAAGGAAAATGTAAAAGCAAGGAATATTTAAAATATGATTAATGGACTAGTCATTTGATGTAATGCTAAAATCTAGACTACTCAGAGCAAAATTTGGTCACAAAAATAAATCTTGAATTACTCCCTCCATTCCTCCCTTGCCTGTGACTACACTATATTGAAAACAAATTGTAGCCAAGTCTAATCAGAATTTCTTCATCCTTTAAAACTGTCACACTGTTTTATTACTAACTGCTGGGGTCTTAGAAAAGTATTTGATCTTGTCCTGTTATAGCTGTGGGACATGTGCTGCTTGGTCAAAGAAAGAAGTTTATTCATAAATTTGGTTGTTATTGTTTGTTTTCCTTCTTGCATGTTGATGTTTGAATTAACTTTGCTTTAAAGGAATGATTTTTTTTTTCTTTCTTTTTTTTTCACGAATGAATTATAATAAGAGTGACCTGATGAAAAGCAGTAGAATGGAACAAGGGAAAAAAAGGTCTGGCAGGCACAGTGTATGGAAAATAAACCTGACCTCTTGCTTAGTGGGGCCAAAGTTAATGTTTATAGACAGTCTTTGTTTGTGGAACATTCTCCTTCTCTGAAGAAAGTAATCAATTGCTCTGCTAAATTAAAACTTACAGTGAAATGAACAGCCTTTTTTACCAGAAGAGAGTTCCCCATCCTGGAGAGTCCTCCTGGTCAGTTAGGAGTCACTTCTTGCAGAAGTCTTGACTCCTACAGGCCTCATGTCTCTCTGATGGAGCATGAAATAAGGCTGTCCAGGACACCTGCTGTGGGAATAGGTGCTCATGATACCTAATGTAAAGTGAGGATTAATTTTATTTTTTTTTAAGACGGAAAGGAATGAATCCCACAGAAAAGGAGTCAGTGCACACAGCACCCTTGTTCCCTACTGCTTTGTCTGTATTGTATATCTAAACTCTGGTTACAGAGTAAAAATTCTTGGACACAATGACAGTTCCCTGGACTGTGCCAAATATCCATCCCCTTTGAAAAGCAAAGCAAAGCTTTTGACTCCCCTGTCCTGCAGATCCACATGGTAGCATGGGAGATCCCCCAAGAGGAGAGGAGGAAGCCCCATGTGGTTGCCCTGGCTCCCAGTCCCTCCCTGCTTCCTCCAGTGTCCATCAGTACAGCTCTGCTGGATTCTCATTAGACCCAGGCCCCCTGCCATGACAACCTTTGCTTCGGGTGGGCATCACCAGGGAAAGGCCTCTGCAGTGCCTGGGGATGACAGTGCTGGACAAACCTGTGGGAGATGTGGAGCAGAGCTTCTTCTCCTTGCCAGGCTCTCACTCGCAAAGCCTGCCCTCAGTTTTCAACTCCATGCAGGACAAAGTCTCTCATCTACCTGCACAGGAACTTGGCTATCCAAAGGTCTTCAGTGACCAGCATACATACAAGTTAAGGGGCAGACAGGCACAGCTCCTACTGAATAACCATTTCCCCAGGCAGCAGCTAATGCCACCATATCAGTTTGTGGTCATGGATAATAAAAGCTAAGACTTTCTCTGATAATACTGTATGCTCTAATGTTACCTATAACACTTTCTGGTCACATCTGAGTGAGATTCAGGTTGCCTGTCTCTGACTCATGATATTTGACACTTTCAGTTGTTACTTTGACTTAAATAGAAGTCACACCTCAGAGAAAAGAGAGCCTGAAGCTGAGTGAGGAATTTGGCTGTCTAATGGTTGACCCAAGAGAGATTCACACTGAACTTCCACCAGCTAATGAAACACTACCTCTGCTAGATAATTTCTAATGCCTTGTCATGTGCAGCTAAAATAGAAACTTGATCAACAGCAGTAGCCTGCGAGTAGAGGTGTGAGCCTGAGTGCAGTAGAGGTGCAAAAGCTGACTTGCACTCAGGAGAGCAGATCTAAGATGTGATAGCTGAGTAATAACCATAGCTCTGTTTTGCCCATGATGCTCCACCGTAGGTGCCTGTGTTAGCTTTTGCATAGCTGTTGTCATTAGCTTCTATACCTAAAGTTCAGCTTGCAATTAGAGAGCAACTAGCCTGGAAGGAAAAGATAACTGCAGTGGTTCAATAACAGATTAGCATAGGCCAAATAGTTTGTAGGAAATTATTAATCTTGCAAATTTTACCTTTCTGCACAGGTAATGGTTTTCACTAATTCAATTGGTATTTAAATTACTGGCTAAGTAGTTTGTGGCAAATAGTTCTTAAGTCATAGCTTTTTCTGTAACAAGCTCTTTGGGAATACTAAAAAGTGAGCTGTTCAGATCACATGACCCTGCTATATTTCCTGATTGGATAAACAGCAGTCTGATGATAGGGTTTCCATAGTACATTCTTGCGACTCTTACTCTGAAATCTCATTTCTGCAAATTATCTGCATTATCCTCATAAAGTGGGCTGTAGAGCAGACATTCACTAAAATATTTAGAGGATACACATACATAAGTAACAGGCTCTTGTCTAGTAGAGGCAGACATGGCATCCTTGTTTAAGAAAGCAGCAGACATGCAGGCTTCTCTGCGAAACACCTTTCTGCCTTGCCATCTTTCATGGGACCACCTTGATGACTAGAGAGAGTTCACTCTCCAAGTCTGTTCAGTCTTTGGCTTCTTGTCAGCAATGTGGCTAATTCATGCAAATTGTGGTGTGGCATTAATGCTATGGCTGTCTTTGCATATGGATTGGTATGAGGTTGACAGTATGCTCATTAGATGATGTAACCTTAGATTAACTGTGCTATCAATACCCAGATTTGGCCTCGTGGGCATGCCTTCTCATTCATACAGATAGTCTCACTTCATACTCATTTTTCACAAGCACAGACTCAGGCTGTAAGGCAAAGCTGAATTAGGTGATATTTCTACAGCTTTAAAATGCTCAAACAACTGATTAAACTAGATGCCTCACTATTCATAGTTATAAGTGTGGTATCTTTTCTCCAGCAATCCTGACATGTGAACATGAAAAATTGTGGGATAGATAGCAAATTTTGACATTTTTAATTATGATCCCTAAAAAATATTTTTTACATTTTAATCTTGACTTGAAAATAGTGATTAGCAAAAAGGTTGAAAACCAGGAAATTAAGTGAAATATATTTTTAGGAGACAGGTATATATAAAAATTAAATTTTACGGAATTTCTCTCTGTGGGAAAATCCTGGAGAATTTCTTTTTTAATATGACATTATCCTAATATTTTTCTAGCCTTGCAATCAAATCTACAGCTCCAGTAATTACTCTTCTCCTGAGCACTCATTAAGCAATACGTATGATAGAAATATGGAACGTTTAGAGTCTGTAAGTCTTCTGGCTTTTCAAGAAGACCTTGCAAAAAAATAGCATCCTTTGAGGAAATAATTGGAAATGCTTAGAGTTTAAGTTTCTTTTCTGTAGACTCACAGTCTAGTAGCAAGCTCAGCAATGTTGCAGATGTCATGATCACAGAATCATAGAATCATTTAAGTTGGAAAAGACCTTTAAGATCATCAGGTCCAACCGTTAGCCCAGGACTGCCAAGTCCACCACTAAACCATATCCCTAAGCACCACATCTGTGTTTTTTAAACACTTCCAGGGATGGTGATTCCACCACCTCCCTGGGCAGCCTGTTCCAATGCTTGACCATCCTTTCAGTGAAGAAATTTTTCCTAATATCTAATCTAAACCTTTTCTGGTACAACTTGAAGCCATTTCCTCTTGTCCTATATCACTTTTTACCTGAGAGAAGAGGCCTACCCCCACCTTTCTACAACCTATTTTCAGGTAGTTGTAGAGAACAATAAGGTCCCCCCTGAGTCTCCTCCTCTCCAGACTAAACAACCCCAGTTCCCTCATCCGTTCCTCATAAGACTTCCTCTCTAGACCCTTCACCAGCTTCATTGACCTTCTCTGGACACACTCCAGACCCTCAATGTCACTCTTGAAGTGAGAGGCCCAAAACTGAACACAGTATTTGAGGTGCGACCTCACCAGTGACAATTAAAGGAGGACAATCACTTCCTGAGTCCTGCTGGCCATGCTATTTCTGATATAAGCCAGGATGGTATTGGCCTTCTTGGCCACCTGGGCACACTGCTGGCTCATGTTCAGCTGGCTGTCAACCAGCACCCCCAGGTTCTTTTCTGCCAGACAGCTTTCCAGCCACTCTTCCCCAAGCCTGTAGTGTTGCATGGGGTTGTTATGACCCAAGTGCAGGACCGAGCACTTCTCCTTGTTGAACCTCTTAGAATTGGCCTTGGACCATCAGTCCAGCCTGTCCAGACCCCTCTGTAGAGCCTTTCTACCCTCAAGCAGCTCAACACACACCCCTTCAACTTGCTATCATCTGCAAACTTACTGAAGGTGCACTCCATCCCCTCGTCCAGATCATTGATAAAGTTATTAAACAGGACTGGGCCCAATACTAAGCCCTGGGGAACACCACTAGTGACTGGCTGCCAGCTGGATGTAACTCCTTTCACTACCACTCTTTGGGTTGGGCCATCCAGCCAGTTTTTCACCCAGTGGAGTACACCTGTCCAAGCCATGAGCAGCCATTTTCTCCAGGAGAATGCTGTTGGAGATGGTATCAAAAGCTTTACTAAGTTCCAGGGAGACAACATCCACAGCCTTTCCTTCATCCACTAAGTGGGTCACCTTGTCATAGAAGGAGATCAAGTTGGTCAAGCAGGACCTGCCTTTCATAAATCCATGCTGGCTGAGCCTGATCCCCTAGCTGTCCTGCACATGACACATGATGGCACTCAGGATAATCTGCTCTATAACCTTCCCCAGTACCAAAGTCAGGCTGACAGGCCTGTAGTTTCCTGGATCCTCCTTCCTGCCCCTTCCTGCCTGATGCTTGACAGAGAAACCAGCAGCAGATAAAAATCTGATATAAAGAGATTCTGACACAAAAATCTGATGGAGAAAGTTGATATGCCCTGTTTTGGGGGAGGAGAACAGGCCAGGACAGTGATGGGGGGAGACAGTGATTCTTTTGAGAGTCTTGTTTTTCAATGTGCAGTCAAGAGTAATTTGAACAATTCAGTTTTCTGACTCTGAATCACTTCTTATCTCAATTAAAATAAATATTGAGTTTGCACAAGTAGACTTGACAATTTGAGACACGCCCAAATTTTCTCTGTAACTAGCACTTAATGACTGATACCCAATACTTGAACCTGGCACTGAGGGTGAAGTCAACACTTCAGCACTTTTTGTGAAAGTGACTGGAGGCTCACCAGAAGGATTTGGTGTTTTTTGTAGAATATTTGGAAATAACAAATATATGCAGATGGAAAGGCTTCCATTGGTTTTAAGAGCTCACAGATGCGTTCTTTACATTTCTGAAATGAATTCTTCTTCCTTCAACTCCATCTCAATCATGTTCGCCTCCTGCAAATACTCTAAATTCTTCAACTCTAGGAAATATTCCACAGAACAACAGGTGCTTAAGCAAGATCTAGAGTTTGTGAGCAAAGCCAAATCTGAGTACACAGTCATGTGTATTTGTAGCAGCAGGGTCTGATTCTAAAAGTTGTATTTATCCAGCAAAGAGAAGAAACTTATTACATTAATAGTACATCCAACAAAATATCTCATTTCATTTAACATGCTTGCAAATAACTTACAGTTCAAGAACTAGTCAATTCAGTTGAGAAACCAAGGACCAGGTTAAAACAAATCACCCTGACAAAACCCACTGGGATTTTTTGTTTTGCATTCCATTTTGTGGTCATGGCACATGCAGGTGTAAATGCCTTCTTGATATGGCAATATGTCACACACCAGCCTATTTTGCCTATGAAATTTTGTGGTCATGGCTTTATGCACATATGCTTATTGAACATTGGTGGTCAGGTATGAACTCCAAGAGACTTTAGAGAAAAGGAAAAGCAGTCTTGCCATAACAGAACAGTTGCACAAGTTTTGTTCAGCTTATCAATCAGAAGGCCATGTGGTGACCTGACCTCTAAATCTATAAATACATATAACATCTGCTGGCAGAAGCAACCTTAATGAGACTGAGTAGAGACCAGATAAAGCTGGATATATAGGAAGAAAATATAGATTTCTGACAAGGCAGTTTAGACTTTGGAGCATCACAGAAAGCAATGTAGTGGAATCTTTTTTGCTAGAGAAAGAAATAAAGGCTTTTTAGAGATAGATTGAACATCTTTCTAATTTATGTGTTTAATCAATCAGAAATTATGGAGCTCAATGATACACCCAAGGAGGGACATTCTGTAGCATGTGCTATGTATGAGGTCCAAGTAAAGGGTCAAAACATGCCATCCAGAGTATTGGAGACGTGAGATTTTACCATGATTCTCACAGTACTATTTTACATGTAAAGCCAAGGACTGGAGGTAAACAGCTATGTTACAGCCTCAACTTTACTTCTTTTCTTGTTAAATGTCTGCTTCTTGCCTACACTCTTAGAACCACCAAATTCTAGAAATGGAAACGGGAAGAAACATCGGCAAGTTATTCCCACATGGCAAGGGAGCAAGACTGTGTACAGCCTGTATAATGCATGCCAGATATTTGCCTGATTTATTCTTAAAAAATTCCTGTAAAGGAGATCTCCATGTTCCTGAAAAGCCTATTCCAATGCTATGCTGTATTTGTAATTGGACTATTTTTTCTAACATTTAATCTAAATTTAATCCAAATTTAAGGGGTGAATTAGCCAATTACTTAATGTCCTACCCTTTGTGGAGAAGGGAAAAATTGATTTCTTGCTTTTTTAAAAATAATTTTTATGCATTTGCAAAGTGTTATCATCTTCTTTCTGTCTCTACAGAAAGGGGGAGGAGGGTCGCTCATGGAGAGGAGATAGAGAATTTGGGAGTGAAGTTAAGCCTGAGAAGAAGGTAGGGGTGGGGGGAAGTTTTTTAATTTTTGTTTTAGTTCTCATAATCCTACTCTGAATTGAATGGTAATAAATTAAACTAATTTCCCCAAGTCAAGTCTGTTTTGCCTGTGACCATAATTGGTGAATGATCTCTCCCTGTCCTTATCTCAACCCACAAGCTTTTCATTATATTCTCTCCCCTGTCCAGTTGAGGAGGGGAGTGATAGAGCAGCTTTGGTGGGCACCTGGCATTAAGCCAAGGTCAACTCACCACATTACCTCTCTTGTCTTATACCCAGCATTCCTGCTAATACATCTGAGTGACATTTGTCTTTTCTGCAAGAACACCACGTTGTTGTGAAGAGAGGCTTGAAAATGTGACTCAAGTGCTGGCTGAAGTTTCAGAATCCAAAAGGCACATAAAAAGAAGCAGGGGGCAATTCTGACTTAAAATCGGTGAACCTCTATAGCCTAGCCTTATTTGATTAGCACCAATGAGTGGGAAACTCCTGGCAAACTACAATTTTTTGCAAAATGAGACATAAATGAGCAAACACTGGAAAAGGCATTAAATCATAGAACACACTGATCACTTATCTGCAAAATGATATTAATTCTGTAAAGTATTTGAAGTACGTGAAGCCTTACTGAGGAAGCTCTGTTGCAATGCTGAGAAACTGGGGGAACCTTTCAGGACTGGGGAGTAGAGGGGGGCATGATGTGCAATTTATATGGCGTGCCAATTAATGCCATGCAAATTGGAGAGGTTCTAATGTAACTGTCTTTATAGGTTTACTAGATGCATTTTAAACTGTGGCCCTGTTAGCCATGGTTTTCACCAAACTGTGGGTTTTCTTTAATTTCCCAGGCCAAAGCATCATGCTCAATTACATCAGTCACCTCATGTACTCCTGTAACTGAGTTTAACACAATGTAGGATGTTAAATACAGCCAGAAGGGTAAAGACACTATTTAGAAATATTTCTCTGCATTTGATGCTTTATAAATCCTATGTAACCCACTTTCTTTCAACAATAAATGATGAGTAGAAAGACCTTCCTCAGCTCCCCTACCCAGAATCCTGACAGTCTGGGAAAATTTTTCCTTTAGGCCACTTGCCTATTTAAAGTGCAAGTCTAACTGATTTTACAAGGAAGAAAGAAAGAGTGAGGGTGTCGTGTTTCAGTACCTTTATCAAGAGCTTGACCAGGACGTCATGGGCAATTTGCTGGTTAGCTTGATGAGATACCTCATGAGTGTTATGGTACAGAAGCTGTATAGGATATCTGGAGTGTCTAATGATCCACAGTTAAGAGAGAGGGTACATGTTAGGAAGAGAAGCAAGAGGACATAATATAATTGCTCCAACAAAAATTCATTCCCTTGAGGTCAAAAGGAAGAATCAGTTCTACACCTGCACAACCCTCTTTCTGGGGTAGGAGAGCTGTTATTCATACCAAAGTGTTTGTATTAAAGTACTATCTCTAGCAGCTGAGGCAGACACTTATGAGCTAGGTCCCAGAGAATATGCAGCAAAATGCAGTCCCTCTCACAGAGCAAATATACTCTGAATAAAGATTCAGGAAAAGTAATTGTGGTCATCAGATGCACTGAAATGACATGTGTTCTCTTACACCACGCAATCTGTGGCAGAGCCTGTTACCAAAATCTCGGAATGAAGAACTTATCGACACCAATGTGATGTAGATAAGCAGACACTTCTTTATTAACGACCAGGTGCGTGAGTGAGTCTTCTCACGATCAACGCACACTAAGTTTCAAAATCAGATACCATATAGAACTTATTCATACATATTCATTAAGTATTAATGCATAAACATAATATTACCTGAAAATTATTAACATATTCTCCTCCCATATCCGATTCTGCGCAGTAAAGGTTAGAAAGGTCCAGAAATGGGTCTGGGGTACAATTTGGGTAGGTGGTATATGAGTCGGTGGTCGCGATCTCCCCCTGCCGGAATTACCTTTTACTAAAGTTCACGGTTTCTTGGCAGGTAACTACAAGCTGTTCCAGTCGACTCTCCCCAGTTCCCATTAATCCTATATTCTGACATTTCAATACACTTTCTACATACGGAAGACTAGTTAACTACAAAGAAACCTTTAAAACCCTAAATTTATTACCTAAGTTTTAAACACTGATTCTAGCCCATTCTTCTGGCCTTGGTACAGGACTGTACAAAGGATTTCATAGCAGCTTTTACTGTGCAACTATAAGTTTCATTAAAATATATTTCTTATCCCTCTATATTTCTATTAAAAATGATTTTAAAAAATCAAATAAAGTCAATCAATCTTAACTTATTAGCAAATCTATAACAAGCCCAGATCAGCCCATTCCCCATGAAGAGTTTGTGGCTAGTCCACATTATATTATCATGTAATATTGTATAAAATTAGGTTTTGTCTTAAAAGTCAACCTTTTCTAGCTAAGGATTGGCTCACAATATCTGTGTACTGTGAAGAAACATTCCCTTTCATGCTATTTCATATATTATTTCATACAATACTCCTATGGATCTGTTCCAGGCAAGTAAGTGGGAGCCACCAAGTGATGCTGGAGTTTTCTTCCACCCATGCAGGTGCAAACCGTTCTATGAAACAACAAGTCTTACAGATATTGCCCACTGATACGTTCATGTTTTTCCCCCAAAACATGTGCATGCTCATCACTCTAAGGTCAGAACATGGGAAAAGGAAATGGGAACGCTGATAACTGACTGACATAAACTTTCTGTCTTGTTCTCTTTTGGTTCAGAAATATGAAACATCTGATCTGGACGAACCTAAGGCAGGTCCTTGGAGCATGTTACTAATTTTATTACAGTTGAGGAAACAAGCAGGAAGATTGAACTGTTTTAAAAGAATTAATTTCATTCACATGTAAATTTTATGGGGGTTAAAGATTCAGGCTTCAACCTTCCAAACTATGCAGTAATAAGAATGTGGGGAAAAGACTTCCTCTCTTATCCCTCTTTTTTGTTTTGGTACTAATAAAAAGGTCCTTTCTTGCTCTTCTTGGGCATCTTTACCTTATGTATAGTAGTATTGTTTCAAACTATACATACAAAACATAACAAAATAAATACAAACGTAACAAAAATAAATACATAACATTCAGCAAAAACTGAATGAGTCATCACTTGCCTATCCTGCACCTCACTCTGTAAAGAACTGTAATCTTAGAATAAATTTACTGTATGTTCAAAGATGAAAAAAGGAGGATGATTTTGGAGCCAAGTGAATTTGCATCAGGTGAATTGAATTTTAGAGCAAATTCTAGGTGATTTTTTGCAGCATGTTTTTCTGTGGCAGTAATGCATTCATTTAGGTTATGTTCTAGCAAACCTGAGATGCCAGGGCACAGGATCAGGCATGGTCCTGCAGTTGTCTTTGCAGTTTAGTTGTTAGCTTGTTCCCTGCCATGTGTTTGACCCACATCAGATAGATCAGGTGACTTTCAGACTCCATGTAAAAGATCCACATTGAGTTCTGCCCAAACAGATTTACTGGAGTCAGACATGCTAGTGCTGTGTTTGCATTAGTTAAACTGCATCACAGAAGAGGGAGAAGGCGGCTTCCTCCTCCTGAGAAATGCCCTGGTGAGGCTACATATGAATCTTTCATCCTTCCAGATGGACAAAATGAAAGAGAAAAAGTAGCAAAACTTCCTTAATGGGCAGACATCCGGCATTGTTTTTTTTCTTTTTTCTATTAATTGAGCCTATTTTAGGGTACAGAATTTTGAGCCTGGACTTCCACTGCTGGAGTGCATGCTGCCCAATAGCCAAAAATTTTTGTTGCATTTGCAACACGTTTATTTCTCCTATTAAAGTTATATCCTAGATCTAGGATAGTTTCCAGTTTTCCAGATTGTGAACAGCACTCACAGGTTGGCCGTTGACCTCTGGCTGGACACAAAATGCTTATTGCAGCTGGTACCATTATGCTTTGAATTTTACCCTTTGGTGTTTCTGACTTAGGGAATGCTACATGGGCACTGAATGCCAGGTAATGGGGCACCATGACTCAGCCCAGGGACTCAGGAAAGGGAGTGGGATTCTGCTTGCTGGTGAGCAGCTTGTGTGCCCACTTCCCTTTCAAGCAGATCACTGTAAAGCCTCTCAAACAGGACACATGAGAAGGAAGTGTCACTAGTTATGATCGAAAATGTTGGCCTTCCTGTTTAATACAAATCTGCTTAAAGGGGACACAACTCAACCTGAGGTCCACAAACCTCTGCTGCCAAATGCCTCCACTGGTGGTGGCAGCTGGCACCATCACTGGTGGTGGTAGCTGTCAGCTCTGTGCCAAGCCACAGACAGTCTTACAGAGGTTTGAATATAGTTGTCTGGGAATCCCTGAACTGTGGTCCTATTACAGACCTCGTAGACCTGCTCTTCTGAATTCTGATCCCATTTTCAATCACTGTGCAGCAATTATGACACCTCAGGCACAGTGCCTCCCTTGGAAAATAACTCAGACACTTTAATTCTCTATCTCAGTGTATTGGGTCTGGCTGAGCCTCATAGCAGCCCTCATAGTGCTGTGCTTTGTATGTAGCTAGAAAGGTGTTGATATTACACCAGTGTTTTGGCTACTGTTGAGCAGTTCTTACACAGCATCAAGGCCGTCTCTCCAACATTCCTCTCCCTCACCCCCAAAAGCCAGTAGGCTGGGAGTGGGCAAGATCTTAGGAGGGGACATAGCTGACCTAAACTGACTAAAGGGATATTCCATTCCATATGACATCTGCTCAGATATAAAAGCTAAGAGAAAGGAGGAGGAAGGTGGGGGCATTCGTTATTATGACATTTGTCTTCTGGAGCAACCATTATGCATACTGAAGCCCTACTTCCCAGGAAGTGGCCAAACATTACCATCTATGGTAAATAGAGAATAACATCTTTTGTTTTCCTTTGCTTCCGCACACACAACATTTGCTATTGCTTTATTAAACTGCCTTTATCTTGACCCACAAGGTGTTGGGGTTTTTTTTCCCATCTTATTTTCCCCCCCCCTACTGTTCTGCTGAGCGGGGGAGTGATAGAGCAGCTTGGTAGGCACCTGGTGTCCAGCCAAGGTCAACCACCACATCATTCCCCCATGATAACAATAAGGACAATCATATTGTGAAGACTCACCAGGGGCTAACACATGTATGCACACTATTTTGAGTGCATGCATCCTACTTGCACCCCATCCTGACTTGTTTGTCTCTTCTAGTTTTTTTTGGCTTGCAATGTCCCGAGTGAGGACTCACATACAGCACCTCATAAAATTAAGCCCTGCCTTAGGCTCTTAGTTCTGTACCAGCACAAACTTTAACAGCCACAGCTGAGAGGATTAATTGGAAGCACTCTTGAATCTTTTAAAGGAGGGTATGTGTTTTTTTAGAAGCAACAGGGTATAAAATACCAATCAATCCAGGATAGCAGTGGTTTATGCTTACACAGCAATATATATAAAGGGCCATCTGAGGTGTAAGGTAGAAAACCTGGCCTGATGCCTGCTCACTGCCATCAACCTGTACAGTAGGAGTGAGCCATAACATTTTGGACACTACAAAGCAAAATTAATTCAAGGGGCGGAAAAGTGACCATGGACATAGTATGATTCAAAGCAGGCAAGTGAGCTGCTGCATTAACTCTTTTGAATGGAGTTTTCTGGAGGGACCCCTTATCATTTCCCTCAAGCACAAGAACTGAGTTTTTGCCAACTTTATCTGAGGAGGAAGAAGGGTGGGAGGAAAGCTTTCTTAACGGGAAAACCCCTCACCCTATTAAAGCTTTCTGTTGCCAGGGAAGTTCAGGGAAAATTCAGGAAAACTCCTTTTTATGTTCTTTATGATGTTTACTCTGTTGCACAGTGCCAAGACAGGGATGAGAAAGGTTACAGCATGATTCAGGGCTGCCAAAGCTGTATACTTAATAGGGTGACATAAATGGTGTGTTTCCCTTTGCCCTCTGTCGAATGCTGTGGGGAAAATCTGTCCTAAATAACAAAATGAGAAGCCATGAGAGGGGCTGCTGGCTCTTGTCATTCAGTCAATTCAGTCATCCCCTGAGCCAAGCACATATTGAATAACACCATTCATTGACAAACAGTTGAAGGGAATCATCCTGCCTCTGAAGTATTCACAATGGCAGTTTTAATTGATTATGTTCTCTTTTTATACATCTGTAAAGCTAAAACAATCCTCCAATGCTCCATGCATTTTAAGAGCACTGATTAACCTAGAAAGAAACAGCCAGAAACAGAGGAAGGGGCTGAAAACTGGGTCAGAGCAGACCCTATCACATTTGCAAGCCAGTAAGAGTTTTGGTTTTGAGGCAGAATCAGGACTCACATCACTGTTCCTGTGGCATTTTAATTAACTGTGAGGTGAATCCCTCTTTCATAGTTTTCAGAGTTGGTGTCTGAAAATATTTCATATCCAGATCTTCATCCAGGTCCATGCCTGTAGTTTACAGTTACACAAAGCGAAGGAATAAGCTTAACATACAAGCTTTGGCATATTATTATGCATCAAGTACTTTAATGCATT
Source organism: Falco rusticolus (assembly GCF_015220075.1). Taxonomy (NCBI): domain Eukaryota; kingdom Metazoa; phylum Chordata; class Aves; order Falconiformes; family Falconidae; genus Falco; species Falco rusticolus. Next base: position 23,452,733 of record NC_051209.1, on the reverse strand, counting down.
TTGATCACCCTGCATTTAATATAAAATATATATTTGGAAGTATTACAGATCCACTATGTTTATTCTCAGACAATGTTGCCTTATTGAATTCTGGCAGCTGAATCTGTACTGGACCTTGTCAGTAGCTAATTGGACGATCCCTACACTACCTAAAAAACTGAACTCAGATAATTTTTGAGAAACATTTATAGAACCCTTCATGAATATCAGAGTATAACTCTAAAACATGAAGATGGCATTTTATAATAGAAATAGTACATAAAAGTTCTGGCGGTACAAAAAAAAGAACTTGTGCTGTGCTGTTAATCTAGAAATTTGGAAAAGCCCTAGTCATATTGAATCTAAGAGGGAATTATAACAAGGCTGGAATGGGGGGAAAAAGAAGAGGCAGAATCCTTCTGACATTTGTTGTTACACAAATGGGGTTTGGTTTGAACTCTTTAACTTGCTACTTCCCAGCCTACATCTAAGAAATGACCTTGTCTAGATTTCCACAAAGAATCTCAATCTTTTTCAATAAAAAGACATGGCAATAATTCTGTTGTCACTAGTTGAAAACTTTGCTTATTCCACTGGTGATGGTTTCTTTTGTTCTTATCTCATTTAATGAAAACTTTGTTAAAAGAAGACTGAAAGTTTATGTATAAAGCTTACGGGCGTTTGTTCAGGTCATATGCCAAGGGGCCACTTGTTATTGTGGAAGTCATTGCACTGGGAAGAAATGGGCTTAATAATAGCACATTTTTCAAGCAGCAGTCTTTATTCAAAAGCATGAACAACTGAAGGAAACTGCAGGGCCTGAGGCAGGCATGTGGGCAATACAACAATTTTAACTTTACAATAACTCATTGCAACTATTTTCTTTGCAACCCTTCAGGAAAGTCCTAAGAAATCCAACAGGGACAGGGTGCTTTTGCTCTTTAAAGTAAAGAAAGTCCTAAAGAGATGTGTCTTCTTTGCACAAGGATTTTTTGATTCACTCCAAACACTGTAAAGCAGGGATCTAGTTCTTTAAGTCCACGTAGGTATCATCAAAGTTGCATTAGAAATACAGATATTTTTTCTGTCAGTAGTACAGGTCAAAACTTTCTGAATTTTGCAACTTTTTGTCAAAACCTAGTGGCATTTTTTCCACCATTTAGGCCACTTGTCAAGTTCTGTGGTTTGTAGCTACTTCTTTGTTGCAATTGGAGTCCAAATCAGCATGTCTCACAGAGGGCACCAATTGCCACAGCACAGGCAAGCTAGCAAGCTCCAACAAGGCTTTACTGTTTGTCAGATTCTACTGTCCAAACTGTTTCCCCATCCTCCAGAGGACAAACCACACTGCTCCTTCTCTCTGATACATTGAAGTTTTCTTTCTCTAAGCTCCTCCTTCGTGCTTCACCCAGCTCTCCCCTCTCTTTTCTTCCTCCAGGGACCCCTTTCCCATCCTCCTCAGAGCTATTTAACCATTCTGCAGGAACAAGCTACAGCTGCACATCATCCATGTCAATCAATCTACTGCCTTTGAAGCAAGGCCACAGCTGTATATTATCAATGTTAATCAACCCACTGTCTTAATTCCTGTACAATTCCCCCTTTTTGTTTTTAATCAAAAAGAGCCATGTCTATCATCTGTTGCAGGGCCCTTGGCAGGATATGTGGAAAGGCTGTTCATGCAGAGTTAAGAAGGCACAAAGCTGCACCTGATTCAGGCTCTGCATCAGGGTCACCCAGACATTGTGACTCCCCTTCTCAAGGGTTCTGTGGAACAGCCGGTATCTGATGTCCTCTTATCAATTCTAGGATCTAAAACAGGCTTAACACACCTAGTGGGAAGCCACCGCAGCCCTGCATCTGCGGAGACACAAGCATACCCTCATCCCCAGGTAATTAAATCCCACAGGCCTGTCCATTTTCCTGTCTGTAGGTCTCACATTAAGACCTTTGCTTGGATAGGAGGATCATCTCCCTGCAAAGATAAAAAATGGGAGATAATCACAGGACACTCTTTCCTAGCCAGCACAGTCAAATGATTCAATGTATACACAGCTTTCCATAGACGAGCACACAGAGTCTCAGAACACATTCCCCCTTTTTGTTTTTCAAGAAGTAGCTTTAAAGTATTATGATCACCTTCCACAATGGCTTGGCCAGTCCGGGAATGCCAGTAACATGTTCCACCCCCCAAGAGGCAAGGAACTTGGCCATGCACGCAGATGAATATGCTGAACCATTGTCTGTCTTGAGACGCTTTGGAACCCCCAGAGCAGCCCAAGCCTGTCAAATATGTGAAATGGCACCCGGAGCCTTCTCCCCAGTATGGGCTGATGCCCACACAACTTTTGAGAAGGTATCAATGGAGACATGAACATACTGTAAACAACCAAAAGGCGGCACATGTGTGACATCAGTTTGCCACAGATGCAAGGACTGATATCCACATAGATTGACCCCTCCTGGAAACATCAGTCCGGGACCCAATCGCTGACAGTCTGGACAAGTGGTGATGATGGATTTTGCATCCGCAAAAGATATTTTAAATTGACCGACCAATGCCCGAGTCCACCAACGAAAAAAAATGATGAGACATGAAGGCCTGTTGCATCAGATCTAGCACCAGAGGATTCCAAGCGGGAGCTGCAAGAGCATCAGCACAGGCATTTCCTTCACAGATGAATCGTGGCAATCCAGTGTGACTGTGGATGTGCAGAATCTATGTGTACATTGGCTCACTATTACCCATAATGTTTTTAATAAAAAAATAGTCATTCTGAATTTACCTCCTTAAGCAGCGCACAGTCAATGCATCACACTACATCTGCAACATAAGCAGAGTCTGTAACAATGTTTACAGCACATCAAGAAAACTTTTTAAAGGAAACAATGACAGCACTGAGTTCAACCTGTAGAAGAATGGCTGCAGAAGCGTGGCCATAGAATCCCTAAAGATCTGCACCATCCAGGCCTGGTATTAGAATAGGCCTGGAATTAGAGTTGTGCTGAAGTTAACAAGAAAATAGCCTTGATCTATTCTTGAATCCTGAGACCAAGTAACTTTGTTGTGCTAACAGACCATGGCTGTAACAAGCTGCAGCTGTTGGAAAGGCAGGTGCAAGGCCAAGAGAGATAGGGAGTGGTATGGGAATATAGGGAGTAGCAAACCGCAAGGCTGAAGCATAGCAACGCAAATAACTACATGGATAGAATGCTTATTTTAGTCATGAAAATTAGGGGTGTGAGAACAGCACGCGCTTAGGGGCTAATAACCAATTATATTTTTGCTTTGGGAATATGCATGTGTATCAAGTCTATATAAGTAGTGTTAGAAACTAATAAAGTTGAGCAAGATGCATAACTCATATTGAGTAATTTCTTGACTCCGGCAAACCCTTCTCCCAAAATCAACCAATTGAAGTGATCCCTGTGTCAAGTGTATCAATTCCTGGTGTTGCTTCCCATCATACCAAGCGACCACTGCCTTTCTCGATATCCCAGAACCATCTGTAAAGACCATAGGGCCTTGCACTGGGGTATCTGCTGCCAGCAGCTTTTGAAGTATTTGTATGTCCAAATAAGTTTGTAACAATTTATGACTGGGAAGATGATAGGATATTTGTCCCTTGAATCCTTCCAGAGCCAACTGAAATGGTAAACTGTTTGCCAAACACCAGTGTTGCAGAATGGATGAAAGAGAACGGCCACGGTTCCATAGAAGGACTGTGTGATACAGCTTTTGACATAAGCTGGAGTGAACCAAGCTAGGCCGCAGCGAGAAATTACCAGACTTGCTAAAAATGGAAAATTACCAGGCTTGCTAAAAAGGGAAGAGAGATAAGGTCATGCTGACCTTGTGCCTAATGTAAATAACTTTGAGGAATTCGCGTAGACAAGAGAGGAAAAAAAGAAAAATATATGTAGCTAGCTATCCGCAGAAACCGCAAATAGGAGGACGTATGAAAGTGTAACCCTTTAGAGCTTAGCCAATCAGCAGATGATTAGTAGGCATAATTAACTGGAACTGTATATAAGACATAATCGCGCCGTAATAAATCGAAGCTTGCTTTATCACTCACATTGAGTCGGCTGCTTGCTTTCCCTCGCTCGTCAAAGTGGCGCCCGAACAAGGGACCCCTAACCTTGTTCTTCACCGGACAGCGAGGACGGAGAAGCACTGGTAGCAGCGACCAGAGAGCAGAAGATCGGCTGATGCTGGCATCGTACCCGATCCGTGCTTGAGCCCAGGATAATTCAAGAAGGGGTTCGCCGTCCGTGAGCTGCTACCCAAGGGAAAAGGCTGCAACAAAGAGGACTTTAACGAGTGCACAATGGAAAAAGAGGTAGCGCTAGCACTTTTACAATACTTTTTAGAAAAGCGGGGAGTAGGCCCTTTAAAAGATCTGGCTGGGTTAATTGCATTAGGTAAAGCAAAAGGATATTTTGCAGATCCTGAGCATATGTTTGAAGTAGAAGAATGGCGTAATTATGGGGATTGTTTATGGGATTCAGTAATAGATGATGATAAAGCTGCTAAGAAATTAATGAAACCTTGGAGAGAAGTTATTAATTGTTTAAAAAGATATAAAGTTGAAAAACAAATGGCAGCAGCTGCTTCCAGCCGACTCGAACGGTCTGACCCGGCTGCTGGGCGTCTTACGGCAGGAGGTGATTATTTTACCCCCCCTGCCTCGGGAATCCCTGTTCCTGTTGTTTGCCGACCCTCAGACCATCCTCCTCCCCCTCCTCCTCCGGAGGAAAAAGCTTGTCCCTCGGCACCACCTCAAGAGGAGGTGCAGGGAGAATCACAAGAAAGTGAAACTGAGGAGGAGACAAGTGACAAAAATGAGAGGGCAGACGATGGGAAGTTAAAAACTGATTCAGCTAATAAAACTTTTAAACCGCCTTGCCTTCACCCGCAGCCACGACTAATTCGAGTCGGTTGGGACAAAATAGTCCGAGAAGCGATGGAACAAAAAGACTTTGATGTCGTAGCTCAAATTAATCATCAAGCCTATCCAGTAATTTACACTGTTGATAATGCAGGAGTAATGACAGGAGAACATCATACTTTAGACTGGAAAATATTAAATCAGTTACGGAGTACAGTCAATGAGTCAGGTTTACATGGCGAACCTGCAAGACAAATGTTAAACTATATTTGGAGTAGCGGAATGCTTTGTCCAGAAGACATTAAAAATATAATGAGACTCATTTTGAAACAATCACAACAGTTGTTATGGCAAGCCCACTGGCAGAAACTTTGTGAACTATCTGTACATATGCCTCACGCACCGAATGATCGTTTAGCGGGTTTAACAGTAGAACAATTGATGGGAACCGGGCCCTTTGCTTCTGTAGAAATGCAGATGCAATCTGGCCCAGATGTCTTATTAGAGTCTATGAGGCTAGCACGAGAAGCCTTACAAAAAGTCAAAACTACACCAGCTACGCCCTCATATATGTCAGTCAAACAAGGAAGGGATGAATCTTTTGCCTCTTTTGTAGATAGGGTTACAGATGCTATTAATCGTGCAGATATGGCTGAGTTTATGAAAGGACCTTTGTTAAGACAATGTGTGCTGGAAAATTGTAACTCTTATACAAAAGGCATTTTAGTTACTCTTCCTCTGGATGCCTCTATTGAAACCATGTTAGAGCGAATGAGCAGAGTTCCTGTAGGACCCCAAGCTCTGTTAGTTGAAGCGCTTAGAGAGGTAGGGGACAATTTAGTTAAGGCTCAGCAGCAAGCATTTGCAGCCCTCGCTCCACTGAAACCTCCGGATGAACATCGAGACAAAATACACCATCGAAGGGACTATACATGTTTTCGTTGTGGACGTTCGGGTCATACGCGCCGGCAGTGTCAAGAACGCCAAGTATGGTGCCAAAACTGTCAAATGAATAATCATAATACCGCAGCTTGCCGGCGTTCGGGAAACGGAGCGCCAGGAGTCGCGGCGCGCCGACCCCAATAGCGGCTCCAGCAACCTGCATGCCGATGACTGTCCCCAACCAGCTCCCCAACCAACAACCAACACCTCCCGCCTTCAACCAGCCACAAATTTACGACCGGCAACCCGAGGGAGCCTCGGATTGTATCTGGCAACAGCAATAGATATTACTCTACTTGATAATCGTCCACAGAAAGTTGCCACAGGAATCAAAGGACCTATAATGATAAACGGACAACTTCATGGAGCTTTGCTGCTGGGTTGTTCTTCCAGTGGCCTCAAGGGACTCTTTGTTTTACCAGGACTTATTGATTGTGACTATAAAGGAGAATTTTTTATAATTGTTCAAACAATTTTTCCGCCTATATATATTCCTAAAGGTAGTCGCATTGCTCAATTAATACCACTCCAACACTTAACTCACCAAATGTCTGCAATCTCCAATCACGATCGCGGGACAGATGGTTTTGGATCCACAGGAGGCTTAGCGATGTTAACTGTACCTATGAATCAATGACCACTCGCCCAAATTATTCTTGTACATGGGACTGATAAAAAACACATGACTGCACTTTTGGACACTGGTGCCGATATCACAATCATCGTGCATGGTCAGTGGCCTTCTTATTGGCCACTGCAACACGTCCCTGGAGGAGTTGAAGGAGTAGGGGGAATAGCGCCTGTTCAGCGCAGTCAACAAAGAATACAAATCATCATAGATGGAAAAACAGCGATACTACATGTTACTGTTATGCCCTTACCTAGTGGAGTGAATGCACTCATCGGAAGAGATGTGTTGAATCAATTAGGAGTAATACTTACTGTTGCGACGGAGGGAAGACACAGTCACTCAATATGAGTGATCAGCAGACTTCCTTTATTGTCTCTTACAGTCACCTTTTATGCCTTCTTATAATTAGCTCATACATATTACAAAAGTTAAGCTCATTATTGGTTAGTTGCCTAAATACCAAGCCCGCCCCTTGTTTCTCTTCTGTAGTTATCTGTTCCCACCTGCAACATTCTTTTCCCACCAAAATCTTCCTGTTACTGTGTAACAAGGACAGCCAAAGACAGTGTATTTTGCTTTACTTCAGATAAGCTAAGAGCGATGTGCATTTTTGTCCAGCCAGCTGGACTATGTCTATGTGACCCTTTTCAGCTAGCCAGTTATCCACAATTCCCCCGTTTTTATTTTGGGCGACATAGGCTTGGTTGACCATTTTCAATAACAGCGTTTTAACACAGGAAAATACACAGCCAACTTATAAAATCTCAGTTCAGAAGTATAATTCCAGAAATACTTGAAAAATAAAGTTATCTTGAAGCTTTAATTTAGATGCTCTTTCTGTTCCAGTGATATAAAAAGTTTAAAAAATTCAAAGGTAATTTTAAAGTTCTGAACATGGACTGATGCAAGCTCAAAACCCAAAAAGAAACCAAACTGATGTTTGACTAGGAATATTTGCAAATATTTTAGTGGAAAATCCCTGACCATTAACAATTTTCCGTCCAAATAACAACTGCCCTTATGCAACCAACCAGTCCATACATTTTCTGAAGAATACCTCATTGATATCAAGGAATTAACAAAGGGAAGAAATTAGTTCTAAGCTATATACATTCATAAGTGGATTTTTCAATAGTTACATACAGATTTACACACTAAGCCATAATGGCTTGTAGGTGATACACACAAGAAGAGTACGTTGCTTATCTGTCTGAATGTCTATGCTAAATTTGACAACTATGCCACAAGCCAAGCCTACATGGGTGCTGTGTTATGCACGTTCCTTAACAAACAGAAGTATAATAGACAAATTCCCAAGATCTAGTCCCCAACCTAATTATATTATTTTGTAGCCAATTAAGGAAAATAACACAAATGTGCATATCTACATGTGCACACACCTTTTAGTTCAGAACCGATCTGTGATAAAAGGCCTTAGCCTTATGGCATCATCGAATCTTAACGAGTACAGTAATTAAAAATGCAGTCTTACTGTAAGTGCGATTTATGCTGACATTCCCTCAAATGCTACACGTGAGTATTTCTCACTCAACTGCCTCAAGTTAAAATAGTAGTATTTGTTAATATGTATTAAAAAAACATTAATTCTCTACAATTGCAGTTGACTTCCATAACACTATGTAAGCAAAAGAGGCTTAAGATGGGTTTTCTGAATACTAACAATTTATTTTAGACTGTCTAAACTCAGGTCTTGAAAGATTTCACTCTGCCAGACATAGAAACACTGTTGCACTCCAGTTGTGATATCCCTTTTCCCAAGTTGTCACATGCACATCTCGCTCAAGCAACATTATTGTTTAAGTTTCTCTCTGCTACATAAAAGCATATTGCACTTGTAGATATAAAAGACAGCACCCTTACTTAGATTATTACCTTATTACCTCATAACTCTTAGTATACCTTGTATCTCTGATTTCATCACTTCAAAAATTCACCAGAAGCAGATAAAACCACAGCCTCAGACTAAACTACACCTTAACTGCTGATTCAAATAAAGGCATTCTCTTCAGATATGCCTAATGCTTACAAATAATTTTGGCTGGTCTTGATCAAAAAACTATTATTACAATAATGATCAAAAATAATAATCCCGTTTGCAAAACGCCTTTAAGCCAGCCTCCTAGTCCCAACCAATTTCCACATTCAGAATACAGCATAAATACAGAATACAGAATAAATTACCTCCGTCAAGGCAAAAAGGCTTCTCTTTAAGCACAGAGACGTTTGCTAGTTCAAGGCAGAAACCCATATCTTGTAGGGGACATCTGAAGCACTTTTTTTTTTTTTTTTTTTGGTGGGTTTGTAATCAATTCCGTATTTTTCCTTGAGAAGCTTAAGCTGTTCCTCTTGTTTCAGGAGTGTTTCCAACTCTGATTTGTCGAATAGGTCTGTATTTCCAAAAAAGATCATACATTTCCTCCGCTGTGAGTTTATACGGCAGGTTCCGAATATAAAGGATCCGATTGACCTCTGGGGGCAGCCAGATGTTAGCTCGCTTGGCCGCTTGCATCGCCATGGCGCCGATCGGAGGGGGGGGGGATGGTGCCGCCTTGGAGAGAAACCGCGGCTGGGAAGGGGCCTGCCGGACTGCGCGCCGCCGCTCGCCGCTGCCGCGGGGGACCCGGATGCTATCCCATACGCTAATAACCCGAGTAATTCCTTTTTACAATCTATGTCCCGAACGCTCCGCTTTTCTAAAAAGCATATGAGCGAATCATACGTCGCTTGTCTCTCCATACCTTCGTCAGCGCTGTTGCAGCCTTTGCGAGACTTCGGCGACGCGTGGCCGGCGGGACCCTCTGTAGGTGCTCCCGGGCGCGGGGACTGTGCCCTTCCGCCTCCTGCGCTGCTTTCAGGACCGGTACCCGAATCTCCGTCGAACCGTGGCTCGCAGGTTCAGCCCTCTCTAGGGTCCCTGTTCGGGCGCCATTTGTCGCGACGGAGGGAAGACACAGTCGCTCAATATGAGTGATCAGCAGACTTGTTTATTGAACCTTACAGTCACCTTTTATGCCTTCTTATAATTAGCTCATACATATTACAAAAGTTAAGCTCATTATTGGTTAGTTGCCTAAATACCAAGCCCGCCCCTAGTTTCTCTTCTGTAGTTTTCTGTTCCCACCTGCAAACTTCTTTTCCCACCAAAATCTTCCTGTTACTGTGTAACAAGGACAGCCAAAGACAGTGTATTTTGCTTTACTTCAGATAAGCTGAGCGATGTGCATTTTTGTCCAGCCAGCTGGACTATGTCTATGTGACCCTTTTCAGCTAGCCAGTTATCCACAACTTACCACAAATTCACCTTTTTAGGAACGGTCACTGTCAAATGGACTTTCCCGATTCCTTTGAAATGGCTAACAGAAGAGCCTGTTTGGATCGGACAGTGGCCGTTGAAAAAGGAAAGTCTGCAACAAGCACATTGCTAGTTCAAGACCAGTTAACACAAGGTCATCTTAAACCGTCAACCAGTCCTTGGAATACACCGATATTGTAATCCAGAAAAAATCAGGAAAATATCGGCTTTACATGATCTACGAGCAGTGAATCAACAAATGCAAGCAATGGGAGCCTTACACCGGGTCTTCCTAATCCTGCTATGTTGCCCACCGAATGGCATTTATTAATAATTGACTTAAAAGACTGCTTTTTTACAATTCAGCTACACCCAATGACACTCAACGATTTGCATTTACATGCCATCGGTTAACAGAGAGGGACCTGACCAGCGATTTGAATGGACTGTGTTACCACAAGGCATGAAAAATAGCCCTACCCTGTGTCAGCTATTTGTTGATGCTGCTCTCCAACCTATTCGAAAAGCATGGCCTCATGTTATTATTTACCATTATATGGATGATATTCTATTTGCTCAAAAACAGCCTTTCACTGAACAACAGGAGACCTTTTTACAACGACAGTTAGAGACGCAAAATCTCGTCATAGCAACTGAAAAGGTCCAGCGTTCACCCGCATGGAAATATCTTGGCTGGAATATTACTCAGTCACAAGTGAGTCCACAAAAATTAACCATTTGTAAAGATCTGCATACCCTCAATGATGCTCAAAAGTTATTAGGTGATCTCCAATGGCTACGCCCAGTAGCAGGCATCACCAATGATGAACTAGACGTGTTACGACCTTTATTAAAAGGAACAGATCCATCTAATCCTGTTATTGTTTCTAAGGGTCAACAAGTTATGATTCAACAACTCAGTGAGCGGGTTGTAGAGCGTGCAGTGGATCGAATTGACCCTAATCTTCCTGTAGACCTCACTGTGTTAAACGGTCCCTCACACTTTATTGGTGCACTTACACAGTGCAAAAAGAATAAGGGGGAGACTGTGAGAGTATTAGAGTGGATCTTTACCAAAATGCAACCAAAGACTACCATCCAAGAAAAAACGCAAAATTTGGCAGAAATCATTCGAAAAGGAAGAACGCAAATTTTACAAATTACCGGAATAGAGCCAAATGTTGTGTATCTACCAATACGCAGAGAAGACTTGGAGTGGTGGTTGCAGAATTCATCAGCTTTACAATTAAGTTTATTAAGTGAAGCTCTGGAGATTAAAGTTGAGCCTTTAAAAGCACCTATATTAAAATGGATTAGTAATTATGACTGGTTAAAGCGTCCGAAACGAAGTGAGCGACCCTTAGCGGATGCTATCACAGTTTATACGGATGCAGGGAAATGCTCAAGAAAAGCAGCAGCAACATGGCACGAGAACAATCAATGGCACCACCAAACCCTTCCTGCGAAAGCAGGAGATTCGTTACAAACTTTAGAGCTAGCTGCTGTTGTATGGGTATGTACCCAATGGATACATACGAGGTTAAACATTGTAACGGACTCGATGTATGTTGCAGGAATCGTAAGCCGAATTGAAGATGCTCGCCTTAAAGAAGTGCAAAGTCAACGGCTGTTTGAACTCCTTAGGCAACTGTTGTCAGCAATACAGCAGCGCACGCAACCCTACTGCGTTATACATATTAGAAGTCATAAATGGTCTGAAGGTTTGGGGGAAGGGAATGCGCGCGCTGACCAGCTCGTGTCTGTAGCAGCTCCACTAAGCGAGTTTGTTAAAGCACGAGAATCACACAACACATTTCACCAAAACGCGCGGGGACTGCATCGACAATTTGACATTAAATGGAAGAAGCTAGAGGAATTGTACGAGCTTGTCCTACGTGCAGTCATCATGGACCGGGTCTAGGTATCGGAGTGAACCCCAGAGGACTTAAAGCCAGAGAGTTGTGGTAAATGGATGTCACTCACGTTGCTGAATTTGGCAGATTAAAATATGTACACGTTACAATTGATACATATAGTAAATTTGTATGGGCTACAGCACAAACAGGGGAACGAGCACTCCATGTAATACGGCATTTAACAAGTTGTTTTGCTGTCATGGGAGTGCCGCAGACAATAAAGACTGATAATGGCCCTGCTTATGTCGGTGAAAAAATGAGACGTTTTTGTCAAGCATGGGGAGTGCGACATATTACAGGTATTTCTCACTCTCCCACGGGACAAGCAATCATTGAAAGAACACATCAGACATTAAAGCAATATTTACAAAAGTTTGAGAAGATTACAGATGTACAAGAGAGACTTGCTAAAGTTCTTTTTGTGTTGAATCATCTATGTATATTTGCAGAACAGCAAGAATCACCTGCATGGTTACATGGGTATCTTAAAACATGTAAAGATGATGTTCCAATGTTTGTTATGTATAGGGATCCTTCAACTGGTTTGTGGAAAGGGCCAGCAGAAGTAAAGTATGCTGGAAGAGGTTATATGTGTGTACTTACCCCCACAGGGCCGCAGTGGATCCCAGCAAAATGGACCAAAGCAGCAGTGACTGATGCTCCAGTAACCAATGTCAACTCGTGATTGATTTATTAATATTGTTTTAGCTATATTTTAAGCATAATGTTGAGAATTGTTGTGTTAATTAATTTTGTTGTCGTAGTTGTAGCTTTTGTGCCTAAATCATTGTTTGATTTGCGAGAAAATGTATGGGTAACTTTAAGTAGAGCTGTTAACACAACCACGTTTTGTGCAAGTTTGTCAACCCCTAGCGTACCCTTTTAACTTGTTTAGTAGGTGTGCCGTTAAATGACTCAGATTGGATCGCCCTTAACCAGTCTCTTAACCAGATGCCAAAAGTTACCATATTGGCTCGAGGTAATAATATGAGCAGCTTTTTTGAAAAATTTGATAACTGGGATGACAAACTCCCTATTGGTCCTAGCCCTCAAGAAATCGAACTAGTCGATTCACTAAATGCCTCTTACTGTGTATATTTGAATTCTTCCCGGTACCCTTGTGCTGGTGAAGCCTCTAACATGCCTTGTAGTACAACTGCTATCACTCCCGTATATCCAATTAAGAATCAGTTTAATTGGAGTGTTTGGTGTAACCATACCAGTCGAAATTTGTCTAATCCTGCACCTGGAGTATTATATCCTAGGAAATTACCCCCTGGTTTGTTTTTTATTTGTGGTAATAGAGCATGGAATGGAATACCCTCAATGCCTGTAGGTGGTCCATGTACCATCGGTCGTCTGAGTTTAGCCTTACCACATATTCATCCTAACAAATCAAATCCAGTGAGATGGAGAAGAGACACTTCCCAGATCCTTGGTAACACCTGTGATGATAACGTTCAACTTTGGAACAAATGGGAGGTATTTTTTGCTTCGTTATTTATCCCAGGTGCCGCCGCTGCTCGGGCCCACAAAAATTTAGAAACGCTGTCTTGTTGGGTGGTTAAACAAGCCAACCTCAGCAGCAGAGTTTTATCAGACCTAGCTGATAGTTTAACTATTGTTCAACATGCTGTTATGCAAAACCGCATGGCCATTGACTTTTTACTATTAGCACATGGACATGGCTGTGAAGATTTTGAAGGCATGTGTTGTATGGACCTTGAAGATAATTCAAGCTCCATACATAAAGAAATCAAACAATTGACGGAACATTCTCAAAAAATTCAACAAGATGTTGGATTTTTTGGCCTTGAAAGCTTAACAAATTGGCTTGGGATAGGAGGCTGGTTAAAAAGACTGTTGCAAAGTGTGTTGCTTATAGTAATAATTGTTATCATTGGATTTATATGTTTAAGCTGTGCTCTCTCTTGTATTCGAAAATTATTTGAGCGTGTAACTGGACCAGTTTTCCTTGTCCAAAAAGAAAAAGGGGGAATTGTTGCAGAATGGATGAAAGAGAACGGCCACGGTTCCATAGAAGGACTGTGTGATACAGCTTTTGACATAAGTCTGGAGTGAACCAAGCTAGGCCGCAGCGAGAAATTACCAGACTTGCTAAAAATGGAAAATTACCAGGCTTGCTAAAAAGGGAAGAGAGATAAGGTCATGCTGACCTTGTGCCTAATGTTGTAAATAACTTTGAGGAATTCGCGTAGACAAGAGAGGAAAAAAAGAAAAATATATGTAGCTAGCTATCCGCAGAAACCGCAAATAGGAGGACGTATGAAAGTGTAACCCTTTAGAGCTTAGCCAATCAGCAGATGATTAGTAGGCATAATTAACTGGAACTGTATATAAGACATAATCGCGCCGTAATAAATCAAAGCTTGCTTTATCACTCACATTGAGTCGGCTGCTTGCTTTCCCTCGCTCGTCACACCAGCTTACATAATCACATTCAATGGGAATTATCAGGTGATTGGAATCTTGGCCCATGAGCTGAACACACTGTGTACATCCTTTGGTGATGATTTTTGATACTAGTTCAAACCGAGTGCTTACTGTCTTCCGTGGTTGTACGGATAAAAATAACCATTCCAAGACATGTAGCGGATCTTGCCAGCACTCATTCCATTGGCCCAACAATCCCATAGGATGATAGTTAGCAATGACAACATATAAATTTCTCGGAGTTTCTAAATCTACATGGCGTACCCTTTTTTGTTGCAGACCATTGGCCACCCACTCTAGGGCTAAGCTGGCTTCCTAAGTGATTGGGGAGACATTAAATCAGTGTCACCCTTCAACAGATCAAAGAGTAGTTTCAATTGGTCTGTTTAAGGCCCAAGTATGGCCTTACCCAATTTATGGTCCCTAATAATTTCTGCAAATCATTTAGGGTTCTGACATTTACTCTGAGCTGGATAGACTGTGGCTCAAGCGTTTGATCTAGCACCTTAACTCCCAAGTATTTCCACGGGGCTTGTTGTTGAATCTTTTCTGGTGCTACACATAGCCCAAAGGTGGCCAACGACTGCTGCAAAACTGGATACACTTGCTGAAGTTCAGCTTTATTTGCAGCTGATACAAGAATATCATCCATATAATGATAACAATATACTTGTGGAAATTGTTCCCATACAGGTGACAATGCCTTTGCTACATACCACTGACATATAGGAGGACTGGTTTTCATACCCTGCGGCAACACCATCCATTGGTATTTCTTACAAGGAGTCATATTTTTTCTGCTAGGTATTGAAAAAGTAAATTTACATTTATCAGCTTCATGTAAGGGAATAGTGAAAAAAACAATCTTTTACATCCATTACCAAAATGTCCTAGATTCACAGGATCATTATCGGGGAAGGCATGCCCGATTGCAGGGCTCCCATCCCCTCCATTACACCATTTACTTTCCTTAAATCTTGTAACAAGCGCCATTTGCCTGATTTCTTTTCTGGCACAAACACAGGGGTATTCCAAGGACTATGGGAAGGTTCCAGGTGTCCTTGTGCTAATTGTTCTTTGACTAATTGTTGGAGGGCTACATATTTTTCCTCAGGAAGGGGCCACTGTTCCACCCAAATGGGGGTATCTGTCTTCCAAGTCAAAGGCAGAGTAGGTCTTTGTACACCCTCCATCACAGTGGCCCCTATTAAAAATCCTTCTGGGTACCAATAATAACTCCCCATTGTCCCAAAACATCCCATCCCCACAAATTCAGAGGGACATCAAGCATGTAGGGATGGATTATTGCTGTCTGGCCCTCAGGGTTTCAAACTTGCACCATAAACCAACTCTGGGCGCTCTGTGTCACACCACCCACTCCCACCAATATGGAACCTGCTGAACAGACAGGCCAAGAGCAAAGCCAGATACCCACAAATATAATAGTTACATCTGCTCCTGCGTCAATCATTCTAGTCACCTGTATTGCAGAAGGGGTCCCTTTGGCAAAGGCGATTTTACAGATTAGAGTTGGTTGAGCATTTTGTATGCTCTGGGTCCAGAAACTTCATGGTGTTCCTGTTGAATCAAACCCTTTTTTGCCCTGGACTTTGTCATGAGCATAATTAACTTGCGCCCAGAAAGGAATTAATTGTGCAACTCTGCTACCTTCAGGAATTGACTAGAAATTGACGGGGGGGGGGGGGGGGGGGGGGCACACCATTGCTTGAATCTGACCCATATAATCAGCATCAGTAACTCCTAGTAAAACAAACCTTGTGAAGTTACACTAGAACGTCCAAGCAACAGCGCACTCAATTTATTGCTGATGGGTCCCACAGCATTCAGTGGGACCTTATGTACCTTATTATCCTCTATTGTGATGGCAGTTGCTGTGGTAACATCCAATGCGGTACTCCCTGAAGTTCAGGCTGCAAGTTGGCTGCATAAGCCTGGAATTGTTGTGGAGGATTCATTTGTATCATCATGTGGTCTGTCCCCCCCCCCCCATTTCCCTGCTTTCTGTTGCCACCTGCAAGTAACTGTCCTTGAGTGTTAAATTTAGATCTACAGTATGTTGCAAAATGACTTCGTTTGTTACATCGATGGCATACCAAACCAGAGCCATCAGCCCTTCCCAGCCTCGATCTTTTTGGACAGTCCTTCTTTAGGTGACCTTTTTGCCTACATTTGTAACAACGACAGATGACCCTGACTGCAGTGCGGCAAATGAAGAGACAGGACGCAGCTTGATGCAAGCAAGTTGTCCGTTTATTAGTGATTTTCTTACAATTATATATGTTTCTATCTTCTACATATTACACACTGATTGGTTAAATCTTAAGCATAAAAAGCACCGATTGGTTGACATTTAAGGCACACCATTAAAACAATAGGAACTGATTAGTTTACCTTGTCATAGCAACAATTTCTATTCTAAGATTAGGGGGTTTCTTCCTACGTGACTTTTATTAATAAAGTTCCTTATCGGCACTATCCTTTCCCTTATCTGGCTACTTGTTCCTCTTTGTCCATCTGGTTGCCATCTCAACTGCAACAGCTCAAGAGTCTGCAGTTAGCTTGCTCCTTTGTTCCCAGGGCTTGTGCCCTACAAGTTCTAACATGTCTCTATTCATCAGGCTAACAGTACTTGGACTCTTGTCCTTGAGGCCTTGCCCTGCACTGCAGCAGCAAAGGTTTTTGCCAGATGCTCCATTTGGAAGGCAGTGGTTCCTACTTTCCCACACGCATCCATTAATTCTATTAAGATGGGATTGTGATTTGCCATACCTGCAACCACCTTCCTACAATCCTCACTCACATTGTCCTTAGCTAGTTGGAATAACAATGCTTCCTTAGCTGCCCCATTCTGTATTTGCTTGTCCAAGGAGTCTCTCAACCTATCCAGGAACAACACATACCCCTAATTTGGGCCTTGTTTTATCGTGGTCCATGATTGTTGTGGAGCACCATGATCTGGGATCTGCAATAAAGCTTGGAGAGCTAACTCTTTTCCCTGCTGCAGAACTAGAGGATGTAGGTGAGTTTGTAACAGAGGAGAATCAACCAGAGCCTCCCCCATCAATTGGGGAACCCCTGCCCCAAAACGTGGATCATCCCAGGGGTATTCTAAATTCGTCAACGATTGCTCATTTTCCAAGCACCTCCAATTTGACTCAAGAAGTAACATTTGCATAGGGATCAATATAATTTGCACAATTGCATGGCAATCATGAGCAGTAAGCCCTACTGTGAAAATACTGCATAACAATGATTGAGCATAAGGCAAGCCTAATCCGTGCTGCATACAGGTTGCTCTTAACTCTTTTATCACTCCTCAGTTGAAAGGCTCCCACTCGGGGGGAGCATTACCATTCTTTTGAAGCACCAGGCAGGCTAACACCCCACCCCCCATGGCAGTTGCAGCATTGATATCCCCTTCCACGAGCACATGCTCCCACATCCTTCTCCAGAATTTGGCAGGATCCAGTCCCAACGCTGTAACTTGCTGAACATAACCCGAGGTCTCCTCCAATAAATCTATCACAGGTGGCTTAGGACCACAGTCAGGCAATGGGACAATGATTGGATCACCCTGCCGCCCAGAAGGGAACCAACTCTGCCCACTCAACCCAGTGCTGCTCCACTCCTCCCATCGGCCCCGATTGCGTGAATCAGGCAATGGCAAAGAATCTGGCAGCACTGAAGGTACCTTATCAAGAATCATACCTGCAACTGGGGATGTTGATGCTTCAACTGCAGCCTTTTTCTCCCTGTCTGCTTTTGATTGTTCTAGTAAATCTAAGACCAATCTCCACATTGTCAATAACGCTGTAGCAATTTTGTCCCCTCTCAAGGCAGCCTCAAAAAGTAATGTTCCAGTGCTTTGCCATGTCTAAACAGTGGAGACATTTTTTGGCATAACTAATAAAAGATTCTTTTTACACCACACCAGCAGAGTTCTTATTGCCATCTCATACTTTACGCCTCTACTTTCAAATATACCTATAAGCATTGTTAATATAGGGTTTGCCTCCCTGTCTGCTTTTAATTGTTCTAGTGAATCTAAGATCGATCTCCACATCGTTAACAACACTATAGCAATTTTGTCTCCCCTCAAGGTAGCCTCAAAAAGTAACTTCCCAGCACTTTGCCACATCTGAATGTTGAAGACCTTTTTCATCTTAACTGGCAAATCATACTTCTTTCACCACACTAACAGAATTCTTATTGCTGTCTCATCATACTTTACACCTCTTCTTTCAAATATATCCATAAGCATAGTAAATATAGAATTTGTCTCCCCATCTACTTTTAATTGTTCTAGTAAATTTAAGACCAATCTCCATGTTGTTAGTGATACTGTTGCAATTTTATCCCTCCTCGCGGCAGTCTCAAAAAGTAGCTCTCCAGCATTTTGTCATTTCTGAACACTGGAGACATTTTTTTGGTGTAACTAGCACATAATTCATTTTACACCACACCAGCAAAGTTCTTATTGCTGTCTTGTTGTACTTTATGCCTCTTATCAAATATGTTAACAAATATTATTAATAGAGTTTTCCTCTGCTGAAATTTGTGCACCCATATCAATTAGTCCCCAGCTACATTGGGCGCCAATAGTTAGTTTGCATTACGGTGGACAGCAAATATTGCAACAAACCCCTATCAATTAGTCATCAACAGCTCACCACGTCTGTTACATGATCTGGGTTACAGGTTCTCCCCACTCATCTCAACTACATTGGGCACCGTCATCACCACTCAAACCTTCAAATATCCAAATCAGTGTGCCCCACACAAGGCACCAATTGCCACAGCACAGGCAAGCTAGCAAGCTCCAACAAGGCTTTACTGTTTGTCAGATTCAACTGTCCAAACTGTTTCCCCATCCTCCAGGGGGCAAACCACACTGCTCCTTCTCTCTGCTATGCTAGGTTTTTCCTTCTTCAAGCTCCTCCTCCCTGCTTCACCCAGCTCTCCCTTCTCTTCTCTTCCTCCAGGGGCCTTCTACATCCAGGGACCCCTTTCCTATCCTCCTCAGAGCTATTTAACCATTCTGCAGGAACAAGCTACAGCTGCACATCATCCATGTCAATCACTGCCTTTGAAGCAAGGCCACAGCTGTATATTATCAATGTCAATCAACCCACTGCCTTCATTCCTCTACAATTCTTAATATGTGGCTTTAAATTCAAGGCTTTTAACAAAGCATACATAACACAATGACAAACTGAGTATCTGCAAGCAAAAGTTATCAGCTGAATATGTTCTTCAGTCTTTGGTTCACAACACATCACCTTCACACTCAGAAAGGCACAGATGGAGGGAATGTCCTTGCTGGGATCTGTGGTGACCTTTCAGCAAGCTAGCTGGGGAGCCAGAGCATGCTAATACTGCAGCAGTATGCAGCTGCTGATAGACTGTGGTAGGCAAAGGCCTGTTAGAAGCATCAGCTCCCACCCTGGTGACCACAACTCCTCCACATGCTGAGAGGTGTTGCTGGTCCAGGAGCACAGCCCTGTCCTCCCAAGCCATGCTCATAGCACAGTTGTATTCATCTAGTTTGCCAAGGCAGCAGTACAGGTCAGGGTTGCTCCTGGTGGCCTGCCGACCTGCTTGCTCAAGCAGGGAGGGATGCTCCTGGGCACTGCTGCATTATCTCAGCTTGCATGTGTGCCTCTTCGCCCCAGGGAGACCAGCTTGGGTGCTTGGGGTGCAGGGGGATAGCCATGGACATACACATCCACATGGTGCAGGGCATTTGCCTACACAGTGTTTTACCTTTTAACCATTATAACAACTGGATTTATGGCTCCCAAGAAACAAGGCTTAACAGTGCAATGATGGGATCTTTTCACGTATTTCTCTGTGGAAGAACAAGCTCCCCATTTTCCCAGTATATAATATTAGGCTAAAGCCCTTTATGGCAGCACTCTACAAAGATTAGTAGAGCATCAACAGAAATTAATTCTGCCTCACATTTGAAATTTGCACAATTTTCCTTTTACAGCAGTTAAGTCATACAAATTAGAGCTAAATGTACTTTCTCTCCACAGCCTTCCCCTCCCTTTTATCTTACTTCTCCCCCTTTTTTCTGTTTTCCCTGCCTCTGCACAATCAACAGCTAGGAAAACATCTCAAAAGTGAAGCTGTGTTTATTTTTTTAATATTTATTTAGTCATCATTCTCTGCAAAAGGAGAGAAATAAGTAAAATAATCATATTTTGCAAATGAACATAGCCTAGTGGTTTGGATAAATCCTAAAATAAATTAATCCTTGACAGTCATGAGCAAATTCATATCGAACTGAACATGAAAATCTCTAGCTCTCACAAGACATTTTGCTAAAATAGAGTTCTACAAAAATGTAGTGAATTAGGTTAATGTTAATTGCATACATTGAAGTGAAAAACTGCCCACCATGCAGTTGAGAGCTCAATGGGTTGTCAGATCCTAGATGATCCGATTTTTAAGAACTTTTCTCATCAGTGTGCCTTTGCTGCAGCCATGCATATTGGATACTTCCCTTTAGAAGAGGGACAATTTTCAAACACAAATGTGTTGCAGAATGGCTGTGTGATCACGGCCATGACTCCCTTAAAGATCTTTGTGAAACAAAGTTAGCGTAAGTTAGCTGAAGCAGGCCTTGCAGCTATGCTGAGACATGCTGATAAGGAAGCTGAGAAAAACACTGACCTTGTGCCTAATGTTGTAAATAACTTTGAGGAATTCGCGTAGACAAGAGAGGAAAAAAAAAATATGTAGCTAGCTATCCGCAGAAACCGCAAGTAGGAGGACGTATGAAAATGTAACCCTTTAGAGCTTAGCCAATCAGCAGATGACTAGTAGGCATAATTAACTGGAACTGTATATAAGACATAATCGTGCCGTAATAAATCGAAGCTTGCTTTATCACTCATATTGAGTTGGCCGCGTGCTTCCCCTCGCTCGTCGCAAGTGGCGCCCGAACAAGGGACCCCTAACCTTGTTCTTCACCGGACAGCGAGGACGGAGAAGCACTGGTAGCAGCGACCAGAGAGCAGAAGATCGGCTGATGCTGGCATCGTACCCGATCCGTGCTTGAGCCCAGGATAATTCAAGAAGGGGTTCGCCGTCTGTGAGCTGCTACCCAAGGGAAAAGGCTGCAACAAAGAGGACTTTAACGAGTGCGCAATGGAAAAAGAGGTAGCGCTAGCACTTTTACAATGCTTTTTAGAAAAGCGGGGGAGTAGGCCCTTTAAAAGATCTGGCCGGGTTAATTGTATTAGGTAAAGCAAAAGGATATTTTGCAGATCCTGAGCATATGTTTGAAGTAGAAGAATGGCGTAATTATGGGGATTGTTTATGGGATTCAGTAATAGATGATGATAAGGCAGCAAAAAAATTGATGAAATCATGGCATGAAGTAACTAATTGTATAAAAAGATATCAAGCAGAAAAGCGCCTTGCTGCAGCAGTAACAAGCCGACTTGCAAGCGCAGATCCTAATGCAGGAAAAATTATGCCATGTGAAAATTACATTCCAATACCCCCTTTATCACAAACAGTGCTCTCTGTACCACCTATAGAGCCCACTGTACCACCTATAGACCCTTCGTGTCCTCCGCCCCCCCCTCCGGCGAAGTAGCCTCAGGGGGGCCAGAGGGCGGGGACACATCGGACGAAAGTGCTGCTGAGGAAGAAAATAGCAGTGGGCAGTCAATACAAAATTAAAAAAAAAAAAAGGAACAAAAAAATACAGTAAACAAACTGGTGCACTCTACGCACATTAATTGGCAAAAAATAGCACAAGAAGCAGCTGCTCAGGGAATATTTGATATTGCTGAGCAAGTCAACCCCCCACAAGCTTTCCCTGTAACGTATCAGATAAATGCCGGTAACCAAAGACAGGGAACCTAGGAGGCTTTGATTGGAAAATATTAAGTCAGTTACGTAGTACAGTGAATGAGTCAGGCCTCCACAGTGAGCCCACCAGATATACCTAACTTTATGAAAGGGCCGTTATTGTGCCAGTGTATTCTGGAGAATAGTAACAGTTACACCAAAGGCATTTTAGTAACCCTGCCCTTAGATTCTTCTGTAGAAACAATGCTAGAGCGAATGAGTTGGGTGCCAGTAGGTCAGCAAGCCTTGCTAGTGGAAGCAATCCAAGCAGTAGGGAGAGATTTAGTGCAAGCCCAAAGTCAGGCTTTTGCAGCGCTTGCGCCTCTGCACCCCCCTGGGGCTACCGCGCCCCCAAAGCCAGCGACCACCACGCGCCGAGACTTCCCCTGCTACCGATGCGGGAAGCCAGGACATACCTGTGACTGATGTCGACAACGTCAAGTGTGGTGCCAAAATTGTCAGCGAGGGACCCACAGCACCAATGTCTGTCGGCAGACGGGAAACGAGAAACCGAGCGCGAGGAGCCGCAGTGTGTCGACCCCAATTGCGACTCCTGTCACCTTCACGACACCCCCTCCAGGAGACATGACCAACTCTTATCGGCAGACACCGTGTTACAACCCGCCACCCGAAGGAGCCTCGGCCTGGACCTGGCAACAGCAGTAGATACAACATTAATTGACAACCAACCACAAAAAATCGCAACTCGTGTCCGAGGACCTCTGATAATTAATGGACAAAGCTATGGTGCTCTATTATTAGGGCGGTCTTCTGGTATTTTGAAAGGGCTGTTGTAAAGTGTGTTGCTTATAGTAATAATTGTTATCATTGCACTCGTATGTTTAAGCTGTGCTCTCTCTTGCATTCAAAAATTACTCGAGCGTGTAACTGCACAAGTTTTGCTTGCGCAAAGAGAAAAAGGGGGAAATGTTGCAGAATGGCTGTGTGATCACGGCCATGACTCCCTTAAAGATCTTTGTGAAACAAAGTTAGCGTAAGTTAGCTGAAGCAGGCCTTGCAGCTATGCTGAGGCATGCTGATAAGGAAGCTGAGAAAAACACTGACCTTGTGCCTAATGTTGTAAATAACTTTGAGGAATTCGCGTAGACAAGAGGAAAAAAAATATGTAGCTAGCTATCTGCAGAAACCGCAAGTAGGAGGATGTATGAAAATGTAACTCTTTAGAGCTTAGCCAATCAGCAGATGACTAGTAGGCATAATTAACTGGAACTGTATATAAGACATAATCGCGCTGTAATAAATCGGAGCTTGCTTTATCACTCATATTGAGTCGGCCGCGTGCTTCCCCTCGCTCGTCACAAATGTTTTGTACTTATAGTAAGATTTGAATAAGAGATGGATCTTTAAACACTGTCAAGAATGTGAAACATTTCAATAGAAAATTCTTTTCAGAAAGGCTGTAGCAGCTTGTAGAGGGATTTTTAAAAGACCGAGGACATATGTTACCATTGTCTGGGTTGGACAACCCAGGCCTGTTAGTTGAAGCTGCAGAGCAACTTTAAATTGTCCTGGGAACAAGCAGGGTGAGAAAGAAAACAAGCTATGCACAAACAAGAAGCTAGGTGCAGAGCAAGTCCTGGGAACCACGAAATCAACACACTCTCATCAGCACACTCCGATCAGGCACCTGCAGCATGCTCACCAATTAGCGACACAGATGCCTGCATGGCCAGAAACTTTTATCCAATCACCTGTGTGTAAAGTCATGTGAGTGGTTGGTTTGTTATAACTATGACCTGTTTGTTTAATAAAGTGAGCACGGCATGTAGCCATATTGGTGTGATTGTCGTGACTTGGCCAACTCTCCACAGGGGACCCTCTTCGGCAGCTCACATTTCAGACCTGTCCAGCCTCTGTTAGTATTAGAGGACTCCTGGGGACAGATTTTTCTCAATCTGCCCCTTGGAGAGTTTCTGTACCTTCCTCAGATTGCCCTTATTGGGGCAGGATGTGACCATGTGCATATTTGGTGACACTCAGTATGGGCCAGCTCTCAACATCCCAGTACTTGCTCTGCCATGTGAGAGATGCTCTCAAAAGCTCCTTTCTCAGGACTATACACTCTGGTCTGCTGGGTCTCTGAATTGGTCAGACTATATTCCGAGTCTCACCAGAAAAGCAAGATGCTCTATGCTAGTTCTTCAGCTGATATAAGAAATTGATAAACCCTCACAATTTGGCAGCTGATACTCTGTCCTCACACCCTGAAGAGCTGTATGTGCACATACAGACTGAAAGTAATATCATTCTGATGGATGGCTCCTACAAACAGGGTTATGCTGAAAGATAGAAGGGGCTCCGAGATTGGGTAATATTACAGATTACATTCTACAGTTGTATTTGCCAGTCAATGAGAAAGCAAAACAAACAGGAAGACTGGCAAAAAGAAAGCATAGCTCAAAGTCTTGATCTTTGCTGTCTGTCTCTAGGAACCCTCTTTCATCTCCTGCATATGTATGAGCTGTGTGAGTCATGGTAGGAAGACAAGACATCTCAGAGATGGGAAAGACCCAGCAGACAGAGGTTGGGGGAATTAGGATGGTCTGTGTGAGAGGTTTGGAAAGCTGGAAGAAACGAAGGATGAACAAGCAGCTGTAGTCCACCAGGCCATTACAGCATCTGAGAAGTAAGAATATGGACTTTGACACACTGTCTTCAGAAGGACCCGTAAGCTGGACCACTATTCCTATGCTAATTTTTGCTAAGGGATCAGTTTTAGGGATGATGTGGTTTAACCCCAGTAGGCAACTAGAGTACCACACAGCCGCTCTCTCACTCTCCCCCACAATGGGATGGGGGAGAGAGTCAGAAAAGTAAAAGGGAGAAAACTCATGGGTTGAGATAAAGACAGTTTAATAGGTAAAGCAAAAACCATGCACACAAGCAAAGCAAAACAAGGAATTCATTTACTACTT
This sequence comes from Falco rusticolus, assembly GCF_015220075.1. Lineage (NCBI taxonomy): Eukaryota > Metazoa > Chordata > Aves > Falconiformes > Falconidae > Falco > Falco rusticolus. The sequence continues at coordinate 23,427,783 of NC_051209.1, read as the reverse complement.
CCCATCAGCAGGCAGGTGTTCAGCCATCTCCAGGAAAGCAGGGCTCCATCACGTGTAATGGTTATTTGGGAGAACAAATGCCATCACTCCAGATGTCCCCTACTTCCTTCTTCTTCCCCCTGTTTTTTATTGCTGAGTATGACATCGTATAATATGGAATATCCCTTCGGTCAGTTGGGGTCAGCTGTCCTAGCAGTGTTCCCTCCCAACTTCTTGAGCACCCCAGCCTACTTGCTGGTGGGGTGGTGTGAAAAACAAAAGGCCTTGACTCTGTGTAAGCACTGCTCAGCAATAAACTAGAGCATCCCTGTATTATCAGCACAAATCCCAAACATAGCCCCATACTAGCTACTATGAAGAACATTAACTCTACCCCAGCTAAAAGAGTAAAACAGGCACAGGAATAAGGACTTTAATGAACAGAACCACAATTACAAAATATTAATATGTATTTTATGTCCAAGTTCTGGAAAATACTCTAGGAAGTTTGCTGGGCTAGTCCCCACACAAAGCAGAAGAGCCTTCTGCATGGAAAGGTTCATGTTGAAGAACTTTGTTGAGAACTTTCCTGTGGGAGGGACCCTATACTGGAGCAGGGGAAGTATGTGTGAGGAGTCCTCACCCTGAGGAGGAAGGAGTAGCAGAAACATGTGATGAACCGACCATGACCTCCATTCCCCATCCCCCTGTGCTGCTTGGGGGGAGGAGATAAAGAAATCTGGGAGTAAAGTTGAGCCCAGGAAGAATGGAGGGGTGGGGGGAAGGGGTTTTTAAGATTTGATTTTATTTCTCATTATCCTACTTTGATTAGTAATAAATTAATTTTCCCCAAGCAGAGTGTTTTGCCTGTGACAGTAATTGGCAAATGATCTCTCCCTGTCCTTATCTTGACCCACCAATCTTTCATTGTCTTTTCTCTCCCTTACCCAGCTGAGGGGAGTGCTAGAGTAGCTTTGGCACATCTTTTTGCTGCCCAAGCATAACACTTCCTTTTAAAAATTGTGTATGAAAGGGCTATGGGAAGCATTTTCTAGAATATTGCTCAATATATTCAGTGATGTGGCCTGGAGTATTTTATGACCTGAAAGGAAGGAGAATTTACAGTACGTCAGAGTGATTTTGAGTAGAAAAATATGTCCAGATTTATGAGTGGCATGGCTGAATGATTCAAAACTCCGTGGAAAGATACAATGAGTTTAGGAATTGAGAGAAATCAGGTTTTTGACGAGTTCCCAGTGATGCTGTCAAACAATTTAACTGGAATGACAAATGGCAATATTTAGCCTCTATTTCAAAATGGGTCTTGTAAGTTCTTTTTGATATAGCATCACAGTACATTATTTGATTAATAGACCGAGTAACTTAACACCATTACTATATTAAAAAAAGCCAAACAGCAACATATTTAAACACCATCCCACATTCATGCAAATAGGCTGATCATGAATCACTATATAGATACTGGGCTGCCTTTACCTCTTCCCCAGAAAATGAGAAAAAGCTTCACACCACCTCCTGAGCTACTAAAATTCCAGTTTGTGGCAGCTTCTCACTAGAGTTTGCAGGGCAAGGAAAAAAAAAACACCCTGAAGTTTGCAAAATGTTTCAACTCCTACTGGACAAAAAAGTTAGACCTTGTTTGTACACACAGCAAGAGGCAGTGACCTATGTTTCCTGTCTCAGTCCATTTCTGTCTGTTCAAAGATGAGGTGACTGCAGTGACTTTTCATTTCCCAGCCTCCAAATAGCTACCAGCTAAAGAAATTCATGTTACAGTATGTAATTAAGGGGCAGACAGACTGACTGAATGATGGGTGCAATTAATGCTGGGGGGAAGGGAAACAGAACTAAATAAGGGCACTACATGATGAGAATATGTTTATCCATTACTTAATTTACAGTGTTCAAGCACTTAAAGGAAATGAATCATGACAGCCTTCATAAATCTTATGATAGCCACAGAACAGCCAGCCCTGTTAATTTTATCAAGTAAAAGGTAACATGTATTTGATCACAATCACACCTTCATACTGACCTGGAATTGGAGCAGTGTAATTACACCTCTGGGGTTTGGTACCTTAGGGGCTTGCAAAACAGGAAATAATTGATCTAATTGCCAAGTGAGAATAATGATTTTTGCAAAGCTATTCAGAACTGCTGTTCCTTCACAGCAGACCACAGTTCAATAGGAAATGTGCTACAATAATAAGTCTCTTACATAATCCTTCATGTGCTTGGGTGTGCAAAGAACAGAAGATACGATTAAATCTGATTCCTTTAGTTTTTGTATTAATTGCATTAAAGCAAATAGACAAATGGGAGGAAAATGGAATAGGCACAGATAGCGGAGTATTCTGCCACCATTGAACTTGATAGCAGAATTCCCACTAACATAGAGGGGATAGAAAGGATCCCCTCTTCCTGCAAGAGATCTTCAAATACAAGGACTACCTGAGATTTCAAAGTGTGTTTGAAGAGCAGCTAATGAAATTCTTTTTCCAAGAGCAAAAAGTTGTAAACAGCTATAAAGCAGAAGAATTACCTCCAGCTTCATACTATTGGTAAGCACAGGAATGGGGAAAAGAGCTGTAAGGACATCTTAAAAACCTGAAATTGACTTATAGATTGAACGTAAACCAAGGGATGAAAACAGTGGGACAAATTTTATTTCAACTTGGAGATTAAATCTGACAACGCCAAATCCATTTTCCACAGCAAGGTTATGAGAATGAAAGAGCAAAGCCAGAACTTCTTTGTGCAGGCCAGTTTTATCTTTCACCAGAAAGAGAGGAGGAGCACATGAAAAGGGAACAATACATTCCTTCCAAGGGCAAGATGTGACAGAGTCTCCCCTATCGCAGCACCCTCAAAACTAGCCAGCTACAGTAAAAGGCTTTTACTATCCCATACCAGGTTAATTTCAATAAGTAGTTAGCACACCTTGCCCCAGCACAACTACCAAATCCCCACAAGCTTTCAACAGTTCATCTACTGTTCATGCTGTTTCTTCATACTCTTCAAGCCAGTCCACCCTACTGCTCACCTCTACTGTATCCATCTCTTTATTGCACCTACCTCCAGGGCACTTGCTTTCCACTCTCCCCTTCTTTTAAGTCTCTCACTATTAACTACTCCTCTCCCATACCCCTTAGAGCTATTTAACTACTTAGCAGGAACCAGCCACAGCTGCACCTTATCCACATCAGCCAACCCACCCCTCTGAAGCCAGCCTACAGCTATATATTGTTAATTAACGCAGTTTCATTCCTCTACACTCCCCCTTTCTATAGAGCTATATGTTTCTACAAACAATGATGATGATTAGGCTTGGCTCTGATCATGGCTTTTCAGTTTGTTTTTGGGAACACCTCAGGAGAGCGAGAGGGCTCCTAGCACAGCAACAGCTACGCAGATTGCTAGATTGCTCCTAAGTATGCACTGCTCATGTGCCTCTGAAGGGACTGTACTTGAGAAGCCAGAAACCTGGCAGGGGTTATGGGGCAGAGTAATTGCAGCACTGAGAAAGGTGATAGTTTAAAAGAAAATAACAATTTTATGTGCAAGCAAGCTGAGATACCTTATTTTTTGCTCACAAAAGGACAAAGCACCATCATTATAACTGAACCACAGAGCACATTTTCAGTAGCAACTCTGAATGGAAGAAGACTACCACCTTCCTGTTTTTAAACCAGACCCCACCTAATCATCCTTTTCACCAGCAGCCTGCCCTCCTTTTGCAGTTATTAATACACCCAGTTCACAATGCTACTCATTTATTATTTTAATAGACAAGTGTCCTGGTTTCAGCTGTGATAGAGTTAATTTTCTTCTTAGTAGCTGGTACAGCATTGTATTTTGGATTTGGTGTGAGAAAAATGTTGATAGGACACTGATAGTTTTGGTTGATGCTAGGTAATGTTTGTCCTAAGTCAAGGTCTTCCCAGTTTCTTGGGCCCTGCCAGCCAGAGGGCTGGAGGGGCACAGGAAACTGGGAGGGGATGCAGTGAGGGTAGCTGACCCAAACTAGCCAAAGAGGAGTATTCCATACCATATTATGTCATGCTGAGTATATAGGCTGGGGGAAGAAGAAGGAAGGGGGGGGACATCTGGCATTATGGCGTTTGTCTTCCCGAGTAACCGTTATGTGTGATGGAGCCCTGCTTTCCTGGGAATGGCTGAACACCTGCCTGCCCATGGAAAGTAGTGAATGAATCCCTTGTTTTGCTTTGCTTGCATGTGCGGCTTTTGCTTTACCTATTGAATTGTTCTTATCTCAACCCTTGAGTTTTACATTCTTTTCTGATTCTCTTCCCCATCCCTCTGGGTGAGGGGGGAGTGAGCAAGTGGCTGCATGGTAATTAGTTACCAGCTGGGATTAAACCACAACAAGTTATCATTGAGAGATAAATGAAAAGCAGGGGGAAAATACTGAAAAGAGCATGGATCTAACTCCAGTAAAAGAGAAGGGCTGTGTTAATTTGCCAGAAATTTCATTCTCTCCCCTCTTTCTCAAAACCATGTACAAATTAGAAAGAAAGAAAAATACTTGTTCCTAAGTTAATAGTAGAGAAAATATTTGTGTAACTTATTGGCACATAAATTAAGGTTGCCCTTGAGCAGCCTTAAACTCACACAACCTTCTTTTTTAACCAAACTGTCATAGTTTCTTAGATTTTCCTTTAATGCACAAACATCGTGGAAGAGTCACAAGATGCCAATGGCCTCTTCCCTGACTCTGACCACTGTTAAAGTTGCACAATGCTTAACTTCAACACCTAAAAGAGAAAAAGTTTGGTTATAACAGAGATGACAATAAAATGCCAAGCAAGTATGGTCTAAGCAGGGAAAAAGTAATAAATTAAACTGTTACAGATAAAAATCCTCCCCAAAAGAATGTCACATCCTCAGTGATAACAGTGATTATAACCTCAGTTTGTTCGCACTGGTGTAGCTCCACTGAAGTCGATAGATTCATGCTGATTTACATCTGCTAAACCTTTTATTTGTTGTTTTTATCTTCCCCCTGTCATCGCTTCTTACTATTTATTCAAATTAGTATTGGTTTCTGAAGGACAAAAGATGTAGTTTTCTAAAACAAGGATTGTCTTTCATGCAAAATCTCAGAGACTGTAAAACCCCATGACAGGTTAGTTCAGTTAAGCAGTCCTTTGCTGCTACTGATGTGCAGGAGCCAGAGACTTTGCAAAGCTTCTTAGCAGGCAAAAAAGTGGGACAAGGGTGGACCAGATCACCTTACCCTTAACTTTCCATTGCCCATATGCCTCCTTCCTGGGATGCTGCTGGGAAACAGAGGAGCATCATGGACTTGCCATACCAAACACTGAAGGTGCATGCTCAGTTTAGTCATTCTTTTTCAGTTGTTTCTGGTAGAGAAAAAAAAAAAGTACTTAATATCTTACTCTAACAGGAACTGTCAAGAGGGAAGCCTCTGACTGTTGATGCAGAAGGCTCAGACACAACTTATATGACCAATGTGATCAAGTTAGTGCCCCTTTATTAAGGGATACACAGCAATTTATACACTAGCACAAAGCACACACATTGCTTCTAGATTGCTAATAGGCTAAAGCTGCTTGTCTATTCACTTTCCTGCAGTCTATGATTGGTCATGGCGTGGTATCCATGCTCCTCGCCTACATTCTGTTTCGACATTCTATTTTCTTATTTTTCAGTCCAACTCCTTTATCTCTTTCCCATGTACAGTTCCTTAATAGTCCAACTCTCTTATCTCTCTGCCAGTACACAGTTTCTTTGTCTCTCTTGGCCTTGCATATGTCCTTCACAACAGCTGCAGCTTGTTACAGCTTTGGCCTGCTCAGCCTGCTATTACAACAAAGTTACTTGGTTTGGATTGCTCATAATATGCCCATTTTCTTCCAGCCACTCCACATCTGATAACCAAATAACAGATTATGCTGTTTCAAAAATGTGCATTTTTCCTTTATCTCTTCCATAATACGATGCTCATATTTTATCTATAATGTTTCAAATGTTAATATCTAAATTAATTGAAATTTATCTGGAATGCTCTCATTAAAGTGCTTCACAAAAAGGAGGCAATAAAGTAAGGGTAATTAATTTGGGATCTTGTAAGGAACCAATTAACACCAAAAAACATTAAATTAAGCTGTTTCACTCTCTCTTGGTAAATTGTGTTTTCTTAAACCATGGTACTACTCTTTTGGAGACAAGGAATGGTTCTTCCATTTGTCAGGTCCTGCATGAGACCAGTCATCATCCTGGATTGCAGAATCCCTAGGACAACTGTTATATTAGATGCCTGTAAAAATGCCTTTAAATAATAGACCACTGTAATACTTCCCATGTAGTCCCTTCCCACTGACTCTAGTTTTCTTAATGAAATGTGTCTTTTAAAGTTCAAACAAAAAGCAAATTCTTATCCAAGTGATCCCTCCTTCCACTAAAGATAAGGGAGGGCAGTGGTGAGTGTAGTGTCCTTTCAGTCAGTGATGAGTGAGTGCAGAGTCTATAAATTCAGATAACTGAGCATAAATGTTGGTTAATTCAGGGTTATATGCTTGTCAAATAAACTGTCTGAATAAAAACATGGCAGGATGCTATGAGACCAAGGCAGGGAACCCAAGCAGCATCATATAGGTGACCTTGTCATTTAAGAATGAATAGAATAGAATGGAATAGAATAGAATAGAATAGAATAGAATAGAATAGAATAGAATAGAATAGAATAGAATAGAATTTAAGCTGAACTTGTATTTATAATGGCCCTTAACAAGCTGCCAGTCCCTAAGGAGAGCCTTTTTGTGGCTTTTCTCTGATGCTTTTGTGTTCACTTACCCAATGGCCACAAATCAGCCTTAGCTGAGTTGCAGTCAGTCCTAGGGCAGCTTGGGAAAATGAAGCTTCTTTCTGACTTTCTTGTGCTCTTGTTTTATCCCCCCTTTCTTTGCCTTTCACTGCCACACAAATCATAAAAAATTGCAAGTTGGGGGTCAAGCTGCATAAAACAAGTGGGCATCCATTTCCTCTTTGTTTCAGTGCAGAGCACAGATGGGAGGAGGGAAACTGCTGTTCCATGGAGATAATTGCCATTAGAGTAGAAAATCCAGAAGCATCCTGATGACACTGGGAAACGCGTTGGCAGGGGGTGTTTTTCAGTTAGTAGGAAATCCAAATGAAGTTCTTAATACCTGCTGAAAAATAATAGCAAACCACTCACTGAGTAGTTAAGCTCTGTTCCACTTTTCCCACCTTTTCCTATTAAATTAAAAAAAAGCAAAAAAACCCAAACCAAAACCAACCAGAACAAACCCCAAAATCCCACCATTCTGAGGAACAGAAAAGAATCTGCAGGTTTGGACAGGCTGCAGCAGACTGGTACTCCCAAAACCTTGGGCCAGCAGTGCACTGGTAAAGGAAGGAGTGATGGCTTGATCTTTCTCCATCATCCGTTCATGTCAACTGGTGGCCTGTTCCTGGACTCTGAGCAACTGAAGTGCAGAGTGAGACGTGTAAAGCCTACCTGGGATAAGGACTCTGGTATCAGCTGCACTTTCAGAGCTGTGTTCTCAGTGACTTTAAAATGCAGTGACAAAGAGCAAGTTTTTCTACTTGGCATGTTAAACTTGGGTTTAGGTTTGTTTCAGGACTGAGCTTGATCAGTGGCTATGATCCATCCCTCCAGACACGATATCTAAGAGGTCACTGTGGTGTAAACTTCAGCAGACTTTGGAGACAGCATTTTCTGTGTCTTGCAGACTCAAACCTGCTTCTTCATACAGTCTGGGTGGATATAAGGCAAAGCCAAGCACACCCCAACCCTGCAGAGTTTGAGCCCTGTCTGCAGCCATACTGTAGGCAGCAACTTGGACAGACAGCATGGGAGTTATGGACTGCAGGATCACTGACATGGTGATGCCATCTTCCCCAGCCCAGCTCACAGTGTGGTGCAGCATGATCTATGCTGCCTGATTCTCCTTGCTGACCTTGGCTGCACCCTATGCTCCAGCATCACCACCAAGGTGGCATACAATAGTGAGTATTTGCAGAAAGGCTTCTGCTCACTAGTTAAATCCTTTAGGATATGTTCAGATTAGCTTGATTTGCATTGAAAGGTGCAATTTATGTAGTGACTGCAGTACTGGTTTGGGCTGTGACAGCTGTTGATATTTCACTAGTCTAAAATCCCAGTTGTAGAGGAGCTTAAACACTTTGGCAGCTGGTAGGTATCATGAGAAGTAGAGGTGAGGGGAGAAGGAGGAGACATAAAATACTCCTTTTCTTTCAAGTATTTTCTTACCCAACTTGTATGCAGTTACCCATAATGACTGGGCACATAGATGTCTCTACTTATTAGAATAAGATTCATTCAGATCTTTGAGGTGGGAGCTCAGATGATTTTTGTTAGCCATCAACATTTTTGTTTTTTCCCTCACTCTTGAGTATGCATGTTTCCTGTTTGGAAAGGAGCTGTTCCCTTTGAAAATTTTATTTGCTCTTGAATACTCAACATCACAAAAATAACTTTAATAACACAACTGATGTTGGGGTCGAGACAGAAAAAAAGCTAAGCATCACCTCAGTGTTGAAATGCAGAGGAAAGTAGATTTCCAGGTGAATCACATTTGGTTTCCCTCATTCTATGTGTGCAGCAACTTCTGCACAAGATTCTGTTTCCTTTTTTGCCACCGACACAAGCAAACAACTTTCTCACTCTGGTCCTATGTTCTAATTGCTGCTGCCACTGGGATAATAATCCATACCTACATTTGGGTACTGTGAAAAGCATTTAACATCGCAAAGTTCTTTGACATCTTAGATGAAAGGACATTTAGAAGTGAAAAGTGGTTTATTACCATTGCTATTGACTCATTTGAGAAGCAAACCTCAGCCTGACAAGACTGCTAAACAAACACCACCCCACACTTGAGAGGCAGCAAAGCCCAAATCAGTTAGGGAAACCACTTACCTCTACAAACTTTGGGAACTGAATAAACTGCTAAGATCTAAATTCCACCTTTGGTTGTTAACAAGCCTAGTAAAGTGATGAAAGGCTTCTTTTCTGTTCCTTTTTTTACTTAAGTAGAGTTTTTTTCGTGGTCGAGATTGTTCCCTTTTCAGCCCATTTTTTTCTGTGTATTACTTATAACATGTTTTTTAAAAAGAAAATGAATGGAAGCAGCTAATCATAATGATCTACTTGCATAACAGTGTACCCAAAATAAGGAGCTGACTATGGAGCCTTTTCATCGACTTTGGTGTGTCCAGTGATGTCTAGTCTCATGTTTGTTTCTTGAACCACACTTTGCTCACAGGTAAGGCATCTTCTGTTTGAAAAGATGCATGAGAAAGTTGCTTCTCTCCTTTCTAGCTCTCATTCCACAGTTTTATACAAAATTCACTTTCTGATTCTTTACCTTATTCTGATATAGCAGCCAGCAGATTGAGGAAAACTAGTGGCTATTTATTTATTTTAATTATAACTTGGACTAGCCAAGGACCAGCTATCTGATCTTAACTGTTGGCAGAAAACTAGTTCCTGCCCTGTGGGAGCATGAGGTTCACCCTGCAGCCAGCCTGCCCTGGCTCAGTGGGACTGAGCTGCTGCTCAGTCTGGGGAGGGCATGCACAAGCATCTCACAAAAGAGAGGAAGGGGATGCATGCAAAACCTTTGAGAACTACTGGTCTACAAGACACTTCATTTGTGACCTATATTACATCTGACATCAGATATTCACGGTTTAAAAAATATGCCTGTTAATTGCTATTCACAGACACAACTATCTAATGAAACGAGAGCAACAGTTCTCTTGATTTGTTTTATCTATCAGTAAGGCATTAGAGATCTATTACAGCCAAGGAATAAAGACACAAACAGGTTCATCCTGCTACACACTGAACTGGATACTTCAGTCTATTATCTGGTTTTGGCTTTTGTCTTGATGAGAGTGATCTATTTACTAATGGAGATAAATGGAAGCAGAATTAGGTCTCTTAAATCAGGTTGGCTATTGTGGATTTTTACACCCCATTATCATATCAGTATTCATAGCCTCTACTTTAATTTCCAAATTCAGCTTGAAAATATTTTAAAGCCAGGAAGGGAAGTGTATCATGCATGGAGCATTCATATGCAGAAAGTATTTGTCCTAAATAATCTAGATTAATTTTCTTTTCACATGATAAGTCATACTCAGGACCAAATGCAGGACTTATGGCTTTGCAGCAAATTACCCTGCTGTTTCTCAAAACAAAACCAATTGATAGGTTTTATTTTGCTGATTATAAAATGCAAAATGGTCTGTAGACGGGCTACTGGAGAATGTAAAGATTTTACTATTGAGATGCTGGACTTTGACTTATTTTCTAAAGAAAAAGAAGTTTGGAGCTTTTAGCAGCTGAAGTAAAGATTGTCTTATTCATTATTCTTGGGTATGCCTAGAGAGGGATCACAAAAAAGCAGTCTTTCAATAGCAGGTCTTGTCAGGGATTTAAAGACTGACAACAGTTTGAAAGTGGAACCTTTATCAGCACTGTAGGGAATACCACTCAGCAAATTACATGAGGAAATTTCCCAAGGCTGCAGGATCCACCGGTCATCTGGAGGAGGTGTTTGAAGCTTTATCTATTGTCCTGGTTTCAGCTAGGATAGAGTTAGTTTTCTTCTTAGTAGCTGGCACAGTGCTGTGTTTTGGATTCAGTGTAAGAACAATGTTAATAGGACACTGATGTGTTTGGTTGATGCTAGGTAATGTTTATACTAAGTCAAGGACTTTTCAGTTTCTCAGGCCTGGCCAGCGAGAGGGCTGGAGGAGCATGAGAAACTGGGAAGGGACACAGCCAGGACAGGTGACTCAAACTAGCCAGGGAGGTATTCCATACCATATTATGTCATGCTGAGTATATAGGCTGGGGGAAGAAGAAGGAAGGTGGGGACATCCAGCATTATGGTGTTTGTCTTCCTGAGTAACCGTTACGCGTGATGGAGCCCTGCTTTCCTGGAGATGGCTGAACATTTGCCTACTGATGGGAAGTAGTGAATGAATTTCCTTGTTTTGCTTTGCTTGCGTGCATGGCTTTTGCTTTACCTATGACACTGTCGTTATCTCAAACCACAAGTTTTCTCCCTTTTACTTTTCTGATCCTCTCCCCCATCCCACTGTGGGGGGAGTGAGTGAGCAGCTGCATGGGACTTAGTCACCGGATGGGGTTAAAACATGACATCTATTTAATAAAAAAATTCAACATGCCCTTTTCACTTATTAAAGCCCAATGAAAGGGCACTATCAAAACCAGATTTTCTGATAATAGATAGGGACAGGTGGCTTCCAGTAGTGAAAAGCATCTTGGAAATATTAAGAAGGTAAACCTGATGGGCTTACAGTTATTGATTTTTGGAGTATTTTAGAGTGATGTTGCCTTTTTGTGCATTTATCATGCACTGACATAATATTAATCACAGAGCTGCTGGAACAAGTACTCTTCAACACCTTCCTGCATCAAACCCCATTCAAGTTCAATTTGTCCTGTCTGTTTCATTGCACAAGGCAGCTTTCAGATTGGTACACTTCCAGTCAGTAGCTATTGTCTAGACTGGTCAAATAAACTTCATAATCAGTTTTAAAATCCTGACTTGAAAAAGGAATTAAGATAAATAAGCAGGCCTGCTGATTTCCACCAGGCAAGGTTGCATAAGAGATCTAATCAAGATAAAACTTTCTAGGTAGTAAATTCTGGAAGCAATTAATGTCTGTGGCCAAATTAATTTTTCACACAAAAGCAATTATAGACCTGATTTTGCACACCATCAAATGAATATCAGGTGGTACTGGGCCAGGAAGGGAGAATGGGGACAGTGCTAGTGACAGAGGTAGGTAAGCCCAGAGACTTCTACCACACATGCCTATGGGAGCATGGACTTTCAGCTTGAAACCTGAGTTTGTGAGGGAATCAAAGAGCCATAGAAATGTTGGTTGGACCTCTGGGGGGGTCTCTAGTCCAATCTCCTGCTCAAAGAGGCCTATCACCAGCACTAGATCAGGCCAACTATAACTTTATCTAGCCAAGTGGTACAAACCTTCAAGGGTGGTGATTTGAACACCTCCCTGGGGAACCCACTCTCCAGTGCTGCATTGACCTCCTGGTGAAAAAGCTTTTCTTAATGTCCACCCTGAACAACCTGTGCTGCAGCTTTCTGCTGTTGCCCCTTGTTGTATCACCTGCCACAGCTAAAAAGAGTTTGGCTCCATAGTCTTAGTAACTCCCCTTTAAGAAGGTGTAGGCTGCTATAAAATCAGCCCTTCACCTCCTTCTCATCAGATTAAACAAGTCCAGCTCCTTCAGCTCTCCTTACAGGTCCTGTGCTTTAGGTCCCAACATCTTGGAGCCCTCTATTGGATTTTCTCCAGTTTCTTTACATCTCCCTTGAGCAGGAGGCCCAAAACTGAACTCAGTTGTGTAGTTATGGCCTCACCAGCATTGGGGCAAAGGAGGAAAATTACTTCTCTCAGTCTACTGGCCAAATTCTTCCCAATGCAGCCCAGCACATAGGTTGCCTTATTCATGACAGGAGCACAGCTGGCTACTGTTCACCCTGGCATCCACTGTAACTTCTGGGTTCTTTCCAGCCAGGTTCCATTCAGCCTGTCACTGTCCAGCCTGTACCGACATATCAGATTATTCCACCCCAGCTCCAGAGCTTCATGCTTCTCCTTGCTGAACTTCATGAGGATGTAGTAAACCCAGTTGGTACATTTATCCAGGTCTTTCTGGACTGAAGGTCTGTCTTTCACTATGTCAGCCGTGCTCCAGGTCTAGTATCATCTCCAATTTGAAGAGGGTATGCTCAGTGTCAATTTCCAGGACACTAAAAAAGACATTGAATAATATGGGTCCCAATATCAACCTTCAGGGTACCCTGCTTGCAACAGGCTGCCAAACAGGCACTAGCTGTTGGTTGTTATCCTTTGGTAAGGACGAATAGCCACTGGACATACTAAATGTAGACAACACATCTCACAGAGATGGAAGCAGCACTGCGAAGAGGGTCCCCCATGGAGAGTCAGCCAAGTCACGAAAATCACACCAATATGGCTACATGCCGTGCTCACTTTATTAAACAAACAGGTCATATTTATAACTTAAACCAACCGCTCACACGACTTTACACACAGGTGATTGGATAAAAGTTTCTGGTCACGCAGGCGTCCGTGTCGCTGATTGGTGGGCATGCTGCAGGTGCTTGATCAGAGTGTGCCGATGAGAGTGTGTAGATTCTGCGGTTCCCAGGACTTGCTCTGCACCTGGCTTCTTGTTTGTGCAGAGCTTGTTTTCTTTCTCACCCTGCTTGTTCCAAGGACAATTTAAAATTGCTCTGCAGCTTCAACTAACAGGCCTGAGTTGTCCAACCCGGACAATGGTAACATATGTCCTCGGTCCTTTAAAAATCCCTCTACAGCACTGTCATAGAGCAGACCTCACCTAAGCTGGCTTTTAGCAGCAGGTTTGGGAAGTAGCTATGATTTCAGCAGTTGCTCTGCAGAGACAAACCAAAACTCTGCAACATAGCTTGGTTGAAATGTGTGCTGAGGCGCTGAGGCAGGGCGTTCTCCTTTAAGATTAAATATTCTGAGCTAGAGGGAAATAACAAATACCTTCACCCCCAGCAATAGCTGCATTTTTCATTTCAGCAAAACTAACAGAGAGAGATGGAATGACACATTCACTGGCTGAGAACGGATGGGTGGGGGAGCTCAGAGGAAGGGACCATGTCATGGTTTAACCCCAGCAGGCAGCTAAGCACCACACAGCCACTCGCCCACTTCCCCCCCACAATGGGATGAGGAGAGAATTGGAAGGGTAAAAGTGAGAAAACTCGTGGGTTGAGATAAAGACAGTTTAATAGGTAAAGCAAAAGCTGTGCATGCAAGCAAAGCAAAGCAAATAATTTATTCACTACTTCCCATTGGCAGGCAGATGTTTAGCCATCTCCAAGAAAGCAGGGTTCCATCACATTACTTGGGAAGACAAACACCATAACTCCTAATGTCCCCCCTTTCTCCTTCTTCCCCCAGCTTTTATTGCTGAGCACAATGTCATATGGTATGGAATATACCTTTGGCCAGGTGGGGACAGCTGTCCCAGCCGTATCCCCTCCCAACTTCTTGAGCACCCCAGCCTACTTGCTGGCAGGACTGTGTGAGAAGCAGAAAAGGCCTTGACTCTGTGAAAGCACTGCTCAGCAGTAACCAGAACATCCCTGTATTATCAACGCTGTCTCCAGCACAAATCCCAAACATAGCCCATACTAGCTACCATGAAGAAATTAATCCCATCCCAGACAAACCCAGTACAGACCAATATGAATTCCTCTCAGACATCTACCTATGAGCATCAGTGTCTCAATCTGTCCAGCTCTTGTGTTAGAGACTGTCAGCAAAGAGTCAGGAAACAGAAATGAAACAGTGGAGAGTGTAATCATAAGATGAATCTACACGTTTTCCACTTCACCAAAATTCTTCCTAATCCTACACTTCCCTGGGTATTAGCTAGCCTAACCCAAGTATTTGCTAACCCACTGAAGCAGCCCAAAGCAACCCTTGATTTTTTCTAGCTTCTTTCAGAAATGGAAGAAGGACCCATGGGGTTATGTACAGCTGGTCCTAAATGCCTAAATGTCCTTCTGAAGATGCATTTTCATGGAAAATGGTTTTTGTTAAATATAGTTCTTCCAAGCAAAATGTCTGCTATATTATAGAACATCTTCGATCTCCCTTGTTGCATTGTAACTTTGATCCCATCACACCAGCTCATTTCCTCCAGGGAAGAGTGCAGCACAACACAGAAATAGAGTGCGGCAGGAGACTACAGGCTGTAAAAGAAAAGGGGAATACAAGATTCATTTCTAAGACAAATATTTTAATATCAGCCAAAAAAATGTTGGTGTGCACATTTCTCAAAAAGAAAAAAAAAGAAAAAGAAAAAGAGAATAGTAAATTATTTTCTCTGGGTACTTTTTCTTTTTATTAACTGCAGAATTAACACTAATTCATCATTAATTCCTGGAATTTCCCTAAATGTTTGCCAGGTTTTTCATAAGCTTTAATTATATAGTACATGCTAGGACCCAAAACTTTTTGCAGTAGAAGGATTTACTGAAGCAAGTTCCAAAGCCCTTCCATGTACCAGTACTTGCTTATCATTAATAAAAGCACTACCAATCAAATACGTTATTGCACCATTTCTTGTAGAGGGATTTTTAAAGGACCGAGGACATATGTTACCATTGTCCGGGTTGGACAACCCAGGCCTGTTAGTTGAAGCTGCAGAGCAATTTTAAATTGTCCTGGGAACAAGCAGGGTGAGAAAGAAAACAAGCTCTGCACAAACAAGTAGCCAGGTGCAGAGCAAGTCCTGGGAACCGCAGAATCAACACACTCTCATCGGCACACTCTGATCAGGCACCTGCAGCATGCCCACCAATCAGCGACACGGACGCCCGCGTGACCAGAAACTTTTATCCAATCACCTGTGTGTAAAGTCGTGTGAGCGGTTGGTTTGTTATAAATATGACCTGTTTGTTTAATAAAGTGAGCACGGCATGTAGCCATATTGGTGTGATTGTCGTGACTTGGCCAGCTCTCCACGGGGGACCCTCTTCGTCTGGCGCCCGAACAGGGATCCATTTATTCGCTTAAATGCAGTTTGCTTAAATGCTGTTCGCTTAAATGCGGAAGTCTCTGTGCATCGGACCCGAAGGGAAGTTGTCCGTTTAGGGAGCTGGAGGTCGGAGGCAGGCGGAACCTGGAAGGCGAAAAGCGGAGTCCAGAGTTCGGTGTAGAGCTGCAGATGGCACCCCCACCAAGGTAAGACCACAATGATTAAAACGCGGCAGGGCTCTGATTTAAAGAATCAGTCAGCAATATGCAGGCGAGTGTAGGTTATCTTTATTCAGCAGTGCTGGGTGCATGGGGGATCGCTCCACCAAAGTCACGCACACCGAGGGGACCTTTCAGTCCCTCCTTTATACAAGCTACTCATACCTATTCAATAGTTTTCCAAGAAATTGTTTACATATTCATTACAATTCTGAGAATTCATTTACATATCTCGTGCCTGCGCAATGTCCTTGAGAAGTTGTCTCTGCACAGACACTATTTCTTAGCGGCCATGTTTAAACTCTCCATCTTCATCACGTTGCATGTACAACAGGAATCTAAGACCAAATGTCCCTTCTAAAGATAACCAACCCAAGGACTTAGCAGTCTGTACATCTGTCATGTAGCAATAAGGGTCCTTAGACATTTCCCGACTTTAACTAAACATAGATGCATCATCCTTTAGATAAGTGGTACAGCATTCACTATTCAGCTCTCCGCTGATATCCTCTATGAAAGAGGGGGGAGCAATAAGGAAGACCGTGACGAAAAAAAAAAACCCAAAAAAAAAAACCCGCGGCAGGGCTCTCCACTGATACCCTGTCTATGAGAGGGGGGAGCGCTAAGGAAGACCGCGATGGAATTAGATGCAGCAAGTAAACTTTTAACTAGTATCCTCTTTAAGAGAAGTGAGAGCACTAAAGAAACAGAAGTGGAGGCTTTAGTTCTCTGGGCACGAAAAAAGGATAAGATTCCCGAGCCCACATTATTGTTTAGCATTATGGAATGGAGAGAAGTGGGAAATTGCCTCTGGGATACTACGATCGAGGGAGGTAAAGAAGGAAAAGAAGCTAAAGCGTTAGAAGCTACGTGGAGGTCTATAATTAACACTCTGGAAACTATGAAGGCGGAAAAAAAAGTAGCAGCAGCAGCTATAGAAGCATTGGGAGGAGATGTGGTAGAAAAGCCAATAGAGCAGAAGGGTGATTCACCTAAGCCTTCTCTCTTGGCTACAATTTTCAGAGTTGGGCATACTCGTCCTATGAAGGGTATGTCAGCCTCTGCGTGTTCAACAGTGCAGGAGTTTTTAGATAAGACAGCAGACAAAGAGGAAGTTACTCCTCAGGGGTCTGTTGTAACTGAGCTGAAACCGGAAAAGGCTGTTGAGCCTTCCCAGGAAGGAGGAGCAGCGAGTCATGCTGCACCAGTTGGAGCTGTGGGTGGAGCAAGACCAAAAAGGAGGGTGGCTACAGCTCATAGGTCAAATCAAGGTGGGGCAAAAGCACCATCCGATGTCGTATCCTCCTCTTCCTGAAACATCGTCGGACGAATTTGAGGAGGAAGGCGGGGAGAAGCTTTGTGATAACAATACAGAGAAATCTTTACAGGAGGTAATAGATAAATTAAGAAACCTGGAAAAGTGAGTTGAAATGAACCTGCCTACTACTTCAGTACCCGTAGTTCCTCCAGTTAGCCCAACTACCCCACCAACGCTGAACTTGAGAAAAGATCCAATTCTACAGCGTTGGTCTGGTATTGTTCATGATGCTATTTTGGAGGGTGACTGGCAGGTGACCAGCTCGTTAGCTTGTCCAGTAGTGGTTAATAACCTTGGTGCACAATGGGAGCCGCATGATTGGAAAATATTGCAATAGGCAAAGCAAATGATCACTACCCATGGTCTGCGTTCAGAGGCTGCACGACAGATCATACAGTTTATTACATGATTTGCGGAAGGTTAATGATCAGGTGTTGGCGATGGAAGCGTTGCAACCTGGTCTTCCAACTCCTATGATGATCCCTCAGAATTGGCAAATTGTTGTGATAGACTTTAAAGACTTTTTTTTTCACGATTCTCTTACAACCTGATGACACACAAAGAGACTCACTAACGATGATTTGCAACCGTTCCGATCCTGGTTGCCTGGCACCGAAGCCAAATAGTCCTCGAAACTTGTTCACCAGAACAGCGGGCTGCCCTAGAAGTTGTGTCCCACAAGATTCAGACTGGCTGGTGTGGTCACCAAATGGCGAATCATCCGTTATCTTTTTTGGTTTGTAATGTTGACACTTCACCTTTTGACCTTATTTTGCAATGGCAAAAGAAAAAGGGGGAAATACGGCGATCGTTTTAGAGTGGTTGTTTTTGCCATTGCAACCCAGACATCGTATTTTAAGTTGTCCTGAAACAGTAGCGGCCTTGGTGAGAAAAGGAAGAGACAGGTTTGTTGGAATTGATGGGACTGAACTGGCAGATATCAGTATTCCAGTCCATGGTGAGGATTATGAGGGGCTCCTGAGACATTCAACAGCCATAAAGGAAGCCTTGATGGGTTATACAGGTGTTGTTCACAACAACCAGCCAAAAGGACCTCTCTGGAAGATGTTAGAGCATTACCAGTGGATTGCAAGACCGTTATGCTCAAAAAGACCAGTTGAAGGGCCAACGGTGTTCACAGATGCAGGACAAAAGATGAAGAAGGCTGCGTGTGTTTGGCAATCCAATAATCAGTGGCAGAAACACGTGATCACCGGTGAACCACGGGACAACCTTCAAACCTTAGAACTGAAAGCAGTGTGTTGGGCATTGGGAAGCTGGAACAATACACCTGTAAACATAGTATCAGACTCATTGTACGTAGTTGGTGTAGTACAGCGCATTGAAGATGCCTTGTTGAGAGAGACAAAGAACCAACATCTTGGTGACATGTTTATACAACTGCGTAGCACTCTTCGACAGAGAAAACGTGAAATTGGTATTATGCATATTAGAAGTCATCAGTGGACCATTGGTTTGGGCGAAGGTAATGCTAGAGCTGATGAAGCAGTCAGCTGTCTGGCAATAACTCCTCCAACAAATAACTTTGAAGAAGCTCGTAACAGCCACGAGATGTTTCATCAGAATGCAAAGTCTTTACATCGACAGTATCAAATACTAATAGCAGATGCAAAGGGTATTGTCTGCTCCTGTCCTCCATGTAGTCATCATGGACCTGGTTTAGGGGTGGGCACTAACCCAAAAGGTCTGAAGGCACTTCAGGTTTGGCAAATGGATGTAACACATGTACCTGACTTTGGGAAGCTTAAGTATGTGCATGTCACAATTGACACCTATTCTCATTTTATATGGGCCACGGCACAAACCGGTGAAAAGGCATTACATGTGGAGAGACACTTAATGTCTTGTTTTGCTGTCATGGGAGTACCTGTAGAAATTAAGACAGGCAATGGCACAGCGTATAGTAGTCAACGAGTCGCTAGGTTTAGGACAACATGGGGAATTAAACACGTTAAAGGGATTCCTCACTCCCCAACGGGGCAAGCAGTTGTTGAAAGGGCAAACCGTACCCTGAAAGAATTATCTTCAGAGACAGAAAGTATCGCAGGGCATAGATGTAACTAAACAGTTGACTAAGGTGTTGTTTACCTTAAACTATCTCTCCCTTATGGAGGATAGAGAGGGACCACCTGTTGTTATACATCACCAAACAGCGCGAGGGAACCAAACAACTACAGTTCCTGGTTTGAATGTTTTGTATAAAAATATGGCTTCAGGTGTATGGGAAGGACCCAATCCGGTGTTATTTATCAGTTGAGGTTTTTTTTGTATCTCCACAGATAAAGGACCTATATGGGTCCCTAGCAAGTTTGTGCGACCTGTATGTCAAGATCAGAAGATGGAAGAGAAGACTCAGAGCAAGCAGACAGAATAAACTGTCTATGTTGTAAGGGATGTAAACCGTTGGTATTGTGCCAATGTATGCTATGTGGGGTAAAACAGTACTGTAAGCCAAAGTTTAAATGTAAATGGTGTAAAAAGTGTATGTGTTTGATTAGTAACCGGGCATGAAGCAAGAGAAAGCATACAGCTAGTGCAATACCATGCTGATTGGAGACAGTATACATCATCAGAATCTGTGAAAGCACAGATTTGTGGGGTGGAATGTAAAAAAAAAAAAAAAAAAAAAAAGAGAGAGAGAGAGAAAGAGAAGAAATTGTGGAAATTGTAGGAGTAAACATGTTTGAGTGGTGGACTTGGTTCTTGGTTTACGGTCTT
Source organism: Falco rusticolus (assembly GCF_015220075.1). NCBI lineage: Eukaryota > Metazoa > Chordata > Aves > Falconiformes > Falconidae > Falco > Falco rusticolus. The sequence continues at coordinate 23,407,850 of NC_051209.1, read as the reverse complement.
GATGAATTTTTTACCCATTGGCGAAAGTATTTTTGACATCTTGCCTAGGACAAAAATATGGGTGAGATGGGCAAATATCATGGGAATAGCAGACTTTTGTTGAAGTCTGCAACAGGCAGACGACCCCTTTAGAACTTTTTTAATTGGTATTCCCCTGCAAGAGGATGAAACAAATTTTGATGGTTCTTGGAATGTTAAAGCATTGAATCTGATTTCCAATCAGAATGGTACATGTATGAGTCCAAATGGCAGCATTAAATGCTAAGAATATCCAAAGGTTAGCATGTTGGGGAGAGAAACAATTTAATCTTACATCACAGATTTTAAGTTCGTTATTGCTTGATGTAGGTAGTGTTAGGCATGCTACGTTACAAAATAGGGCTGCAATAAATTTTTGTTATTAGCACATGGACACGGGTGTGAGGAATTTGAAGGGATGTGTTGTATGAACCTTTCCGATCATTCCATATCTATGCACAAGAAGTTGTCACAACTGGAGGGAAACCTGAAGCATATTCTTGCTGATGATCATCCCTTTGATGAATGGTTGAGACGATTGGGGATAACAGGTTGGTTAAAGACGTTATTGATGGAAGGAATACGCTTTGTTATAATCGTTGTTGTAATGTTTTTAATTTTTGGCTGTTAATTTTCTTGTTTGAAGAAAGGTTTAACAACTATTGTGAAACAGACATGGGTTGTCCAAAAAGAAAAAGGGAGATAAGTAGAGGGATTTTTAAAGGACCGAGGACATATGTTACCATTGTCCGGGTTGGACAACCCAGGCCTGTCAGTTGAAGCTGCAGAGCAATTTTAAATTGTCCTGGGAACAAGCAGGGTGAGAAAGAAAACAAGCTCTGCACAAACAAGTAGCCAGGTGCAGAGCAAGTCCTGGGAACCGCAGAATCTACACACTCTCATCGGCACACTCTGATCAGGCACCTGCAGCATGCCCACCAATCAGCGACACGGATGCCCGCGTGACCAGAAACTTTTATCCAATCACCTGTGTGTAAAGTCATGTGAGTGGTTGGTTTGTTATAAATATGACCTGTTTGTTTAATAAAGTGAACACGGCATGTAGCCATATTGGTGTGATTGTCGTGACTTGGCCAACTCTCCACAGGGGACCCTCTTCGATTTCCTATATCAGTTCTTACAGAGTAGTATAAAGTAAGTCATAACAAAGCAGATTGTAATTATCTAGAGCACTTCCATTAGCATACAAATAGAAAAAAAAAAAAGACAAAGGAGACCTAGGGTAACTGTAGTTCCTCAGGCATCACTGACTTTGAGAAGGATTTCACCAGATCATCTAGTGAATAAAGGTTTTCTTCCAGGAAGGAGTAGTTAGAAAAACTGTGAGTGGATGGTTTTCAAACTTTGAAGCTCTCTGGATATTTTGTCACAGATCACAGAGGACTTGGACTTGCATTCCATGAACCGCAGAAACACAGGCAGTAGCTGTGAGCTCTGTAGCTGTTTTCCATGGATATTTACCCATGCAGGTTACTCTTATTTTCAAGGGTGTGGGGATGTGAAACCTCAACCTTTCAACTGTTTATGAATTTCTGACTGAGGACTTCACAGCAGTGTGATTGAAACTGCTTTTGGAGGCAGTAGCGGGACTGGCTCTTTGGGAAGAGGACTGTGAGAAAAATTTTGAGAGCTGGAGTGAGTGCTGGGGCAAGTCAGAGAGGTTCCTAGGGGCAAGGGGGGAAATAAGAGTAGTTGTGATCTGGGACATGTGATGACATGGGAAAAGCTAGGACAGGTCAGTGACAGTGTCAGGAAAGGGCTCTGCACTGGATGGGAAGCTGGCCCAAAGTGATCAGTGTGGCTCAGAGAGTGCAGGGGAGCTGGGGTATCCATCTTCCTCCCTTTAGCATCCTTTTCCCTCCCAGGCCCCAGCAAGCTCCAAGGGACAAAACCCAACCACTCTCAGAGTGAACTGAACAAACTCACACACAGATGGCACATGGAGCTCTACTTAGCGATTTCCTAGCTCACAAGGAAACAACCAACAGTATGAAAAATTCAGACAAGTGTTCGCTATTTTGTTTCACTAAACAAGCTATTCAGATACGAGGGGTGGGGGGGTGGGGGTGTGAAAGGAGAAAAAAACCAACCCAAACCATGTCTGTCATAGAAAAAGCTGTCTTTAGTCAAAGAAATATGGGTTTGAACTCCAGACACACTTGAAAATATTGCAGTCTCCTGGAGCAGAGGTGCCAGAAGGGAGAGACACAAAATTTATTGAACAAACTGTGTGCTGTGATTCAGATTGGGAAGTTAATGCACTGTGTACTCACTTATGCAGCTTCTCTATCTCTCTAAATGCAGGGAAGTAACATGTACCATGACAGGGTATACACTATTTTGTTCTGAGCCTTTCTCAAAGCATCATGCAAAGCTGAATTAATTCTTACATACAAAATATTTCTGAGGTAGCCCAGCCAGTGATATTTTCCCTATTTAACAAGAGAAGAAAGTGATTCTGGGTACTGAATTTATATATAGAAATTTCCATAATCTCACTGAGAAACAGCAGATTCCCTAAGCACATGCCCGGGTTACTGAGAAGCCAGGCAGTACAGGTCAGAGTCCTGGTGCAACATCAGAGGGGTCTGTCACGTAGGGGTGGTTCATTTTCGAAGGGATTTGTACCAGTGGGAAGCATTAGCCCTGGGCTCCAGGACAAATTCCAAGTGGCCATTTGGGCTGTGCCTGGGTATGGCACCAAACTCCCTTGCTGCTTCAGTTACTCAGTGTGGTCTTTGCCTCCCGTCCCTGACAGAGCAGTGTGTCAGGGCACCACTGAGCAGCTCTGCACTGCTCCCAAGAGGTGACATGCTTTCAGTGGTGTGTGAAGCGCCCCTGTTAGCAAGAAGAGTTTATAATCTGGTTGTAAAGAATGTAAAACACTTTTGGATTCTTCTGGATGAATGACAAATAAATGACAACAGTAAAGTTATTAACTGGCTGACATAACTGGCTCATTCAGACTCCCAGCTCTGCTCAGTATCTGCATGATCTCACCTCTGCTTGGGAGACAAAGTTTTTACTTATTGGTTGGCCAAATCTGAAAATAATAATAATAAAAAAATTCTGGCAAGAGGAGTGAGCAATGACAGCAGTCTGGGCAGGACAGTCCACTGGCCAGCTTTTTCAGCTCAGGAGGTGACTTCAGCTGGAATTAGCAGAGGGAATACTGCTCAGAAACCGGGCTGAGCAAATGGTGATCCACAGGAAGAGCACCAGCCTTCCCTCTTGCACCCTGAGTGGGAAAGGGGACACAAATAGAGCTCTCAGATTTCAGTGAATGGGAATGGCTGACTAAACAAAATGCTTGTCTTACCTTCCACCATGGGCAGGAGCAATTGCATACAGTCTTCCAAGCAAAGGCTTGCTCAACACAGGATGGATTTCAAATTAAGCATTGTCGCATGCTAGTCCAAGACCAGAGTGAGGTTCTGCTTGTATTCTCGGGAACAGAATTAAGACTCAAAACGAAGTCAAGAGCCAAGGAACTTTGTTTGCTTGACCACAGGTTTGCAAATGCAAAGGAGAGAGCAAGAGAGAAAGTCAGAAAGGAAGGAAAGAAAGAAGGAAAGAATGAAAGAGCTTACAGCAATAGCTACCACCCCAGAGCTGCAGCATCCCAACAGTCCGATTCTTTTCCAAGTCCAGTTGGGGAACGTTCTGTCTGATGTTGGTTGGTTCCGTTCTTTTATAGGGTTTTCACGAGCTGTTCTGCTTAACCACACCTTCCACCTGGCAGTGGTGTGCATGCCCAATACCATCAGGTGGTCCTCAGAGGTCGGGGTCTGGGTGCATGCACAGGGGTTTGGTTAAGTTTCTCAGGATTAGCTCCCCCTGTTGCTCCATGATGTCAGTCAGTGGGTTCCCTGCCTTAACAATGTTGAGATAAACCTCTGCTGTAGCAGTGGTGTTGGCTTCCTGCCTTAACAATGTTGAGATAAACATTTGTTGTGGTGATGGTGTGAGTTTCCTGCCATAGCAATGTTGAGACAAACATCAGCTGTGGTGATGGTGGTTCTCACCAATGCAGTCTCTTACAAGCATGGTGTAAGAGAGAACTAGTATATTGCTAATTTCCCTAATTTACAGCTACAGCTGCATTCTTGTGCTTACATTTCACATGACGGTGTTTTATCATGAGGCCTAGGAGATTGCCAAAGCAATCTGAACACAAAGAGCAAATAACCAGCTAGGCCTCATGATAGCGATCACCAAAACGAAAATAACTCATTAAATGTGAAGAAAGATGATTTTAAAACCCATGACATGAGTGCAGAGATGATAACCTCACTGTCAATGAGCACTGAGCTCTGGACATCACCGTGCAGCTCTGGAGCTGATGAACAACTTGTGCTTGCTGGACTCCACGGGTCCTCAAGGGGTAGCTGGGTGCTGTGACACCCAATGTGGTGGCCCAATGTGGGCCTTCAGCTACCACACAAGCTCAGGCTGCATCTCCATGCCCAGCTGAAGGCAGGGTGGGAACCCTTGAAGGTGAACATGATGAGCAGGAAACAAGAAAGCATGTGAAATTAATCAGTTCCAGTGAACTGGCATTTTCTCATTAAAATGTGTTCAGTCAGGCCCATGGAATGAGGAATGGCTGCCATGCCTAAAATTATATTCTGGTTCTCACACAACTGGTGTATTCAGGAAATGAAACTAGATAATGGGTACTTCCAGCTTCTATATGAATTCCTGGCACTTGTTTACATTTGTGGCAGGCCTGGATGGTTTCTATACTTCATTAGGAAGCAAGAATCAGCTCTACAATTTTCAGACACCCATGTTAAAAAATGCTTTACAAATGCTTAGTTGTGAAAATATCAATAAGGTTTTGTTTTGAAAATGTCATGGTTTAATCCTGGCCAGCAACCAAATACCACACAGCCGCTTGCTCACTCCCCCTCACCCAGAGGGATGGGGAGGAGAATTGGAAAGGAATGCAAAACTCAAGAGTTGAGATAAGCAACTGCCACGAATGCAAGCAAAGCAAAGCAAGGAATTCATTCACTACTTTCCATCAGCATTCGGCCATCCCTAGGAAAGCAGGGCTCCATCACACATAACGGTTACTTGGGAAGACAAATGCCATAATGCTGTATGTCCTCCCCTTCCCTTCTTCTTCCCCCAGTTTTTATACTCAGCATGATGTCATATGGTTTGGAATACCTCTATGGCTAGTTTGGGTCAGCTGTCCTGGCTGTGTCCCCTCCCAATTTCCCATGCCCCTTCAGCCCTCTCACTGGCAGGGCCCAAGAAACCAAAAAGTCCTTGATTTAGTATAAATATCACCCAACAACAACTACAAACATCAGCGCGTTAGCAACATTGTTCTCACATCATAGCCAAAACACAGCACTGTACTAACTACTAAGAAAATCAACTCTATTCCAGTTAAAACCAGGACAGAAAATAACAAGCCCTGTTACACTTCTTCAGTAGTTGTATCATTTAAATAAGCTTTTAGCACACTTTCTGCATTTAGAGTTAAATGTTAAGGTCTGAGATTTTCTGTTTTGTCCCTTACTTCGGTGAAAAGAGAATGTATTAATGTATTATTAATCCATGACCATTTGCTATCAAAATTAGTAAGAAAAACAAGATAAACTGGTTTGTGTGTGTGTGAAACAGTTGAATTAATTGTGGTCAGATGCTGACTTGAATTAATGGGAGTGAACAGGTTGCTTTTGCATAGAAGTGCAGCAATTTGGAAGGTAAATATTTCCACAGGAAAAGACTAGAACTTGTTTACCAGCAAGCTCAACGCATCAAGTATATTGTATTCTAAATTAGGGATCTACAAACTGTTAAGGAAGAAAATATGACTCTGAGGGACCTGCATGATGCTAAGAGTTTTATATCAAACAGATTTGCCTCTCAGTTTTTGGACTTATCCTTGTTTATTCCAATCTTCTTTACTCCTAAGTTTATGTTAGCTACTGTGAAAGTAATTATAGATATATCTCTACCCCAAACAGCAGCATAAAACCAAAAACTCATAGCCAAAGTGTCTCATGCATCCACAGAAAGGATCTTGTTGCAGGGCATGGCTGAGTGGGTTTAGAATTGCCTCCAACACTGGGGCTGCAGAACAAGGAGGGAGGCATTTCCTCCCATGTTCTCCTCCTGGAGGAGAACTTTTCCTCATGACGGCCAAATGTGGAAGTCCTAAACCTAAATCTCCTGGGACAGCAGCTCTGTGGGCACATCTGACTTTGGTTTATGAGAGTACGTTGGGTTCCTTCTGCATGGAACTGCAGCCTTTTCTTCTATCATCTCATTTGCATGGGAAGGGCAGTCTTGGAATTCATAACACCAGCACTCTGTCCTACATTCGCACAAGCCCAGCATGATGTACCTGACACTCCATGTTCAGGAATGACTTCATTTTCAGGGTAGTCTGACCTAGAACTTGGGAACTGCAGAAGTCCACCCGGGCTTCAGTCTGCCCCGAATGCTCTGGATACCTTTCTTCAGACATGCTCACCCAGCCAAGTAGCTGTGTTCTCCACATGCCTGAGTAGGAGCAAGGTGTACTGCAGCTCTGCAGCATTCATGGGCAAAGGAATACCTGATGCTTTCTCTGTCTTCTGCCTTACTCTGCAGCTCCATGTTTTATGCCAATCACCAGCTCTTGTGCTTTCAGCATACATCACCATCATGCCTTTATCCTGTGCCTCTGCTTTCATCTCTTCCAAATCCTTTTCCCATTTTTATTTTAGCCAATTCTGACAAGTGTCAGTCCCATGTGAGTCAATTTATGCCTCAATCATATCAGTGTCACCAAAACATCATTAGCATTGTGCTGAGCACTTCATAAATCCTGGGCTCAGCTATTTACTTACTGACACTGATGGAAATTAAATGTTACTTTGGGTTATTCATCAGGGTTGCAGTAGTGTAAAACCTGTGCAAAACATGCCAAAGTAGAGCCTGTGATTTTACACATAGCTGCAATAAAGCGATTTCTAAGATTTTCTGTTGTGAGCTCAATCTATATGGTAAAATCTCTCCAGACTGAGAAACCTCGAGAAATGTTTAGTGGTTCCAGATGGGCACCTTCAGCACTGGTAGCTGCCTCAATGCCTATTGAGTTCAGCAGAAGGGGCAGTGATTCCTCTGAGCACTGAGCTGCACAGTCCCATTGAAACTGCATTTGTTTTTAAATGCCTGTGCTTAGCTTGCAGGAGTTGGTGGGCAGTTTGCTCAGAGAAAATAGGAGCTGAATTATGAAATATGCAATATTATTCCTTTTTATTTAGATCAAAATTCAAACATCTATTCCTGACAACTATAGTGAAAATAAAACCATAATCATATTTATACCATAAACCATGTATAACGAAAAAGTCACATGAAGTTTTCTCTGCAAGGCATTTAGTTCTGATGTGCTGCTTTAACTGCTAAGCTGCACTTCCATATACAGATAAGAGAAAGCCCTTGTCATGCATTTGTGCACAAACATCCCACATTGTCTCTTGTAACAACAGGCACATTATGCTTCCTTGAACAAAACCAGCTGTCAGTTTAGATTTCCTTAATCCTGTCAGATTCCAACTCACCCAACTAACAACCATGCTTCCTGTCTTGGTTTCAGCTAGGATAGAGTTAATTTTCTTCTTAGCAGCTGGTGCAGTGTTGTATTTTGGATTTGGTGTGAGAATAAAGTTGGCAGGACACTGATGTTTGTAGTTGTTACTGGGTAATGTTTATAATAAATCAAGGACTTGTCGGTTTCTTGGGCCCTGCCAGCCAGAGGGCTGGAGGGGCACAGGAAACTGGGAGGGGATGCAGTGAGGGTAGCTGACCCAAACTAGCCAAAGAGGTATTCCATACCATATTATGTCATGCTGAGTATATAGGCTGGGGGAAGAAGAAGGAAGGGGGGGGACATCTGGCATTATGGCGTTTGTCTTCCCGAGTAACCGTTATGTGTGATGGAGCCCTGCTTTCCTGGGAATGGCTGAACACCTGCCTGCCCATGGAAAGTAGTGAATGAATCCCTTGTTTTGCTTTGCTTGCATGTGCGGCTTTTGCTTTACCTATTGAATTGTTCTTATCTCAACCCTTGAGTTTTACATTCTTTTCTGATTCTCTTCCCCATCCCTCTGGGTGAGGGGGGAGTGAGCAAGTGGCTGCATGGTAATTAGTTACCAGCTGGGATTAAACCACAACAAGTTATCATTGAGAGATAAATGAAAAGCAGGGGGAAAATACTGAAAAGAGCATGGATCTAACTCCAGTAAAAGAGAAGGGCTGTGTTAATTTGCCAGAAATTTCATTCTCTCCCCTCTTTCTCAAAACCATGTACAAATTAGAAAGAAAGAAAAATACTTGTTCCTAAGTTAATAGTAGAGAAAATATTTGTGTAACTTATTGGCACATAAATTAAGGTTGCCCTTGAGCAGCCTTAAACTCACACAACCTTCTTTTTTAACCAAACTGTCATAGTTTCTTAGATTTTCCTTTAATGCACAAACATCGTGGAAGAGTCACAAGATGCCAATGGCCTCTTCCCTGACTCTGACCACTGTTAAAGTTGCACAATGCTTAACTTCAACACCTAAAAGAGAAAAAGTTTGGTTATAACAGAGATGACAATAAAATGCCAAGCAAGTATGGTCTAAGCAGGGAAAAAGTAATAAATTAAACTGTTACAGATAAAAATCCTCCCCAAAAGAATGTCACATCCTCAGTGATAACAGTGATTATAACCTCAGTTTGTTCGCACTGGTGTAGCTCCACTGAAGTCGATAGATTCATGCTGATTTACATCTGCTAAACCTTTTATTTGTTGTTTTTATCTTCCCCCTGTCATCGCTTCTTACTATTTATTCAAATTAGTATTGGTTTCTGAAGGACAAAAGATGTAGTTTTCTAAAACAAGGATTGTCTTTCATGCAAAATCTCAGAGACTGTAAAACCCCATGACAGGTTAGTTCAGTTAAGCAGTCCTTTGCTGCTACTGATGTGCAGGAGCCAGAGACTTTGCAAAGCTTCTTAGCAGGCAAAAAAGTGGGACAAGGGTGGACCAGATCACCTTACCCTTAACTTTCCATTGCCCATATGCCTCCTTCCTGGGATGCTGCTGGGAAACAGAGGAGCATCATGGACTTGCCATACCAAACACTGAAGGTGCATGCTCAGTTTAGTCATTCTTTTTCAGTTGTTTCTGGTAGAGAAAAAAAAAAAGTACTTAATATCTTACTCTAACAGGAACTGTCAAGAGGGAAGCCTCTGACTGTTGATGCAGAAGGCTCAGACACAACTTATATGACCAATGTGATCAAGTTAGTGCCCCTTTATTAAGGGATACACAGCAATTTATACACTAGCACAAAGCACACACATTGCTTCTAGATTGCTAATAGGCTAAAGCTGCTTGTCTATTCACTTTCCTGCAGTCTATGATTGGTCATGGCGTGGTATCCATGCTCCTCGCCTACATTCTGTTTCGACATTCTATTTTCTTATTTTTCAGTCCAACTCCTTTATCTCTTTCCCATGTACAGTTCCTTAATAGTCCAACTCTCTTATCTCTCTGCCAGTACACAGTTTCTTTGTCTCTCTTGGCCTTGCATATGTCCTTCACAACAGCTGCAGCTTGTTACAGCTTTGGCCTGCTCAGCCTGCTATTACAACAAAGTTACTTGGTTTGGATTGCTCATAATATGCCCATTTTCTTCCAGCCACTCCACATCTGATAACCAAATAACAGATTATGCTGTTTCAAAAATGTGCATTTTTCCTTTATCTCTTCCATAATACGATGCTCATATTTTATCTATAATGTTTCAAAATGTTAATATCTAAATTAATTGAAATTTATCTGGAATGCTCTCATTAAAGTGCTTCACAAAAAGGAGGCAATAAAGTAAGGGTAATTAATTTGGGATCTTGTAAGGAACCAATTAACACCAAAAAACATTAAATTAAGCTGTTTCACTCTCTCTTGGTAAATTGTGTTTTCTTAAACCATGGTACTACTCTTTTGGAGACAAGGAATGGTTCTTCCATTTGTCAGGTCCTGCATGAGACCAGTCATCATCCTGGATTGCAGAATCCCTAGGACAACTGTTATATTAGATGCCTGTAAAATGCCTTTAAATAATAGACCACTGTAATACTTCCCATGTAGTCCCTTCCCACTGACTCTAGTTTTCTTAATGAAATGTGTCTTTTAAAGTTCAAACAAAAAGCAAATTCTTATCCAAGTGATCCCTCCTTCCACTAAAGATAAGGGAGGGCAGTGGTGAGTGTAGTGTCCTTTCAGTCAGTGATGAGTGAGTGCAGAGTCTATAAATTCAGATAACTGAGCATAAATGTTGGTTAATTCAGGGTTATATGCTTGTCAAATAAACTGTCTGAATAAAAACATGGCAGGATGCTATGAGACCAAGGCAGGGAACCCAAGCAGCATCATATAGGTGACCTTGTCATTTAAGAATGAATAGAATAGAATGGAATAGAATAGAATAGAATAGAATAGAATAGAATAGAATAGAATAGAATAGAATAGAATAGAATTTAAGCTGAACTTGTATTTATAATGGCCCTTAACAAGCTGCCAGTCCCTAAGGAGAGCCTTTTTGTGGCTTTTCTCTGATGCTTTTGTGTTCACTTACCCAATGGCCACAAATCAGCCTTAGCTGAGTTGCAGTCAGTCCTAGGGCAGCTTGGGAAAATGAAGCTTCTTTCTGACTTTCTTGTGCTCTTGTTTTATCCCCCCTTTCTTTGCCTTTCACTGCCACACAAATCATAAAAAATTGCAAGTTGGGGGTCAAGCTGCATAAAACAAGTGGGCATCCATTTCCTCTTTGTTTCAGTGCAGAGCACAGATGGGAGGAGGGAAACTGCTGTTCCATGGAGATAATTGCCATTAGAGTAGAAAATCCAGAAGCATCCTGATGACACTGGGAAACGCGTTGGCAGGGGGTGTTTTTCAGTTAGTAGGAAATCCAAATGAAGTTCTTAATACCTGCTGAAAAATAATAGCAAACCACTCACTGAGTAGTTAAGCTCTGTTCCACTTTTCCCACCTTTTCCTATTAAATTAAAAAAAAAGCAAAAAAACCCAAACCAAAACCAACCAGAACAAACCCCAAAATCCCACCATTCTGAGGAACAGAAAAGAATCTGCAGGTTTGGACAGGCTGCAGCAGACTGGTACTCCCAAAACCTTGGGGCCAGCAGTGCACTGGTAAAGGAAGGAGTGATGGCTTGATCTTTCTCCATCATCCGTTCATGTCAACTGGTGGCCTGTTCCTGGACTCTGAGCAACTGAAGTGCAGAGTGAGACGTGTAAAGCCTACCTGGGATAAGGACTCTGGTATCAGCTGCACTTTCAGAGCTGTGTTCTCAGTGACTTTAAAATGCAGTGACAAAGAGCAAGTTTTTCTACTTGGCATGTTAAACTTGGGTTTAGGTTTGTTTCAGGACTGAGCTTGATCAGTGGCTATGATCCATCCCTCCAGACACGATATCTAAGAGGTCACTGTGGTGTAAACTTCAGCAGACTTTGGAGACAGCATTTTCTGTGTCTTGCAGACTCAAACCTGCTTCTTCATACAGTCTGGGTGGATATAAGGCAAAGCCAAGCACACCCCAACCCTGCAGAGTTTGAGCCCTGTCTGCAGCCATACTGTAGGCAGCAACTTGGACAGACAGCATGGGAGTTATGGACTGCAGGATCACTGACATGGTGATGCCATCTTCCCCAGCCCAGCTCACAGTGTGGTGCAGCATGATCTATGCTGCCTGATTCTCCTTGCTGACCTTGGCTGCACCCTATGCTCCAGCATCACCACCAAGGTGGCATACAATAGTGAGTATTTGCAGAAAGGCTTCTGCTCACTAGTTAAAATCCTTTAGGATATGTTCAGATTAGCTTGATTTGCATTGAAAGGTGCAATTTATGTAGTGACTGCAGTACTGGTTTGGGCTGTGACAGCTGTTGATATTTCACTAGTCTAAAATCCCAGTTGTAGAGGAGCTTAAACACTTTGGCAGCTGGTAGGTATCATGAGAAGTAGAGGTGAGGGGAGAAGGAGGAGACATAAAATACTCCTTTTCTTTCAAGTATTTTCTTACCCAACTTGTATGCAGTTACCCATAATGACTGGGCACATAGATGTCTCTACTTATTAGAATAAGATTCATTCAGATCTTTGAGGTGGGAGCTCAGATGATTTTTGTTAGCCATCAACATTTTTGTTTTTTCCCTCACTCTTGAGTATGCATGTTTCCTGTTTGGAAAGGAGCTGTTCCCTTTGAAAATTTTATTTGCTCTTGAATACTCAACATCACAAAAATAACTTTAATAACACAACTGATGTTGGGGTCGAGACAGAAAAAAAGCTAAGCATCACCTCAGTGTTGAAATGCAGAGGAAAGTAGATTTCCAGGTGAATCACATTTGGTTTCCCTCATTCTATGTGTGCAGCAACTTCTGCACAAGATTCTGTTTCCTTTTTTGCCACCGACACAAGCAAACAACTTTCTCACTCTGGTCCTATGTTCTAATTGCTGCTGCCACTGGGATAATAATCCATACCTACATTTGGGTACTGTGAAAAGCATTTAACATCGCAAAGTTCTTTGACATCTTAGATGAAAGGACATTTAGAAGTGAAAAGTGGTTTATTACCATTGCTATTGACTCATTTGAGAAGCAAACCTCAGCCTGACAAGACTGCTAAACAAACACCACCCCACACTTGAGAGGCAGCAAAGCCCAAATCAGTTAGGGAAACCACTTACCTCTACAAACTTTGGGAACTGAATAAACTGCTAAGATCTAAATTCCACCTTTGGTTGTTAACAAGCCTAGTAAAGTGATGAAAGGCTTCTTTTCTGTTCCTTTTTTACTTAAGTAGAGTTTTTTTCGTGGTCGAGATTGTTCCCTTTTCAGCCCATTTTTTTCTGTGTATTACTTATAACATGTTTTTTAAAAAGAAAATGAATGGAAGCAGCTAATCATAATGATCTACTTGCATACAGTGTACCCAAAATAAGGAGCTGACTATGGAGCCTTTTCATCGACTTTGGTGTGTCCAGTGATGTCTAGTCTCATGTTTGTTTCTTGAACCACACTTTGCTCACAGGTAAGGCATCTTCTGTTTGAAAAGATGCATGAGAAAGTTGCTTCTCTCCTTTCTAGCTCTCATTCCACAGTTTTATACAAAATTCACTTTCTGATTCTTTACCTTATTCTGATATAGCAGCCAGCAGATTGAGGAAAACTAGTGGCTATTTATTTATTTTAATTATAACTTGGACTAGCCAAGGACCAGCTATCTGATCTTAACTGTTGGCAGAAAACTAGTTCCTGCCCTGTGGGAGCATGAGGTTCACCCTGCAGCCAGCCTGCCCTGGCTCAGTGGGACTGAGCTGCTGCTCAGTCTGGGGAGGGCATGCACAAGCATCTCACAAAAGAGAGGAAGGGGATGCATGCAAAACCTTTGAGAACTACTGGTCTACAAGACACTTCATTTGTGACCTATATTACATCTGACATCAGATATTCACGGTTTAAAAATATGCCTGTTAATTGCTATTCACAGACACAACTATCTAATGAAACGAGAGCAACAGTTCTCTTGATTTGTTTTATCTATCAGTAAGGCATTAGAGATCTATTACAGCCAAGGAATAAAGACACAAACAGGTTCATCCTGCTACACACTGAACTGGATACTTCAGTCTATTATCTGGTTTTGGCTTTTGTCTTGATGAGAGTGATCTATTTACTAATGGAGATAAATGGAAGCAGAATTAGGTCTCTTAAATCAGGTTGGCTATTGTGGATTTTACACCCCATTATCATATCAGTATTCATAGCCTCTACTTTAATTTCCAAATTCAGCTTGAAAATATTTTAAAGCCAGGAAGGGAAGTGTATCATGCATGGAGCATTCATATGCAGAAAGTATTTGTCCTAAATAATCTAGATTAATTTTCTTTTCACATGATAAGTCATACTCAGGACCAAATGCAGGACTTATGGCTTTGCAGCAAATTACCCTGCTGTTTCTCAAAACAAAACCAATTGATAGGTTTTATTTTGCTGATTATAAAATGCAAAATGGTCTGTAGACGGGCTACTGGAGAATGTAAAGATTTTACTATTGAGATGCTGGACTTTGACTTATTTTCTAAAGAAAAAGAAGTTTGGAGCTTTTAGCAGCTGAAGTAAAAGATTGTCTTATTCATTATTCTTGGGTATGCCTAGAGAGGGATCACAAAAAAGCAGTCTTTCAATAGCAGGTCTTGTCAGGGATTTAAAGACTGACAACAGTTTGAAAGTGGAACCTTTATCAGCACTGTAGGGAATACCACTCAGCAAATTACATGAGGAAATTTCCCAAGGCTGCAGGATCCACCGGTCATCTGGAGGAGGTGTTTGAAGCTTTATCTATTGTCCTGGTTTCAGCTAGGATAGAGTTAGTTTTCTTCTTAGTAGCTGGCACAGTGCTGTGTTTTGGATTCAGTGTAAGAACAATGTTAATAGGACACTGATGTGTTTGGTTGATGCTAGGTAATGTTATACTAAGTCAAGGACTTTTCAGTTTCTCAGGCCTGGCCAGCGAGAGGGCTGGAGGAGCATGAGAAACTGGGAAGGGACACAGCCAGGACAGGTGACTCAAACTAGCCAGGGAGGTATTCCATACCATATTATGTCATGCTGAGTATATAGGCTGGGGGAAGAAGAAGGAAGGTGGGGACATCCAGCATTATGGTGTTGTCTTCCTGAGTAACCGTTACGCGTGATGGAGCCCTGCTTTCCTGGAGATGGCTGAACATTTGCCTACTGATGGGAAGTAGTGAATGAATTTCCTTGTTTTGCTTTGCTTGCGTGCATGGCTTTTGCTTTACCTATGACACTGTCGTTATCTCAAACCACAAGTTTTCTCCCTTTTACTTTTCTGATCCTCTCCCCCATCCCACTGTGGGGGGAGTGAGTGAGCAGCTGCATGGGACTTAGTCACCGGATGGGGTTAAAACATGACATCTATTTAATAAAAAATTCAACATGCCCTTTTCACTTATTAAAGCCCAATGAAAGGGCACTATCAAAACCAGATTTTCTGATAATAGATAGGGACAGGTGGCTTCCAGTAGTGAAAAGCATCTTGGAAATATTAAGAAGGTAAACCTGATGGGCTTACAGTTATTGATTTTGGAGTATTTTAGAGTGATGTTGCCTTTTTGTGCATTTATCATGCACTGACATAATATTAATCACAGAGCTGCTGGAACAAGTACTCTTCAACACCTTCCTGCATCAAACCCCATTCAAGTTCAATTTGTCCTGTCTGTTTCATTGCACAAGGCAGCTTTCAGATTGGTACACTTCCAGTCAGTAGCTATTGTCTAGACTGGTCAAATAAACTTCATAATCAGTTTTAAAATCCTGACTTGAAAAAGGAATTAAGATAATAAGCAGGCCTGCTGATTTCCACCAGGCAAGGTTGCATAAGAGATCTAATCAAGATAAAACTTTCTAGGTAGTAAATTCTGGAAGCAATTAATGTCTGTGGCCAAATTAATTTTTCACACAAAAGCAATTATAGACCTGATTTTGCACACCATCAATGAATATCAGGTGGTACTGGGCCAGGAAGGGAGAATGGGGACAGTGCTAGTGACAGAGGTAGGTAAGCCCAGAGACTTCTACCACACATGCCTATGGGAGCATGGACTTTCAGCTTGAAACCTGAGTTTGTGAGGGAATCAAAGAGCCATAGAAATGTTGGTTGGACCTCTGGGGGGGTCTCTAGTCCAATCTCCTGCTCAAAGAGGCCTATCACCAGCACTAGATCAGGCCAACTATAACTTTATCTAGCCAAGTGGTACAAACCTTCAAGGGTGGTGATTTGAACACCTCCCTGGGGAACCCACTCTCCAGTGCTGCATTGACCTCCTGGTGAAAAAGCTTTCTTAATGTCCACCCTGAACAACCTGTGCTGCAGCTTTCTGCTGTTGCCCCTTGTTGTATCACCTGCCACAGCTAAAAAGAGTTTGGCTCCATAGTCTTAGTAACTCCCCTTTAAGAAGGTGTAGGCTGCTATAAAATCAGCCCTTCACCTCCTTCTCATCAGATTAAACAAGTCCAGCTCCTTCAGCTCTCCTTACAGGTCCTGTGCTTTAGGTCCCAACATCTTGGAGCCCTCTATTGGATTTTCTCCAGTTTCTTTACATCTCCCTTGAGCAGGAGGCCCAAAACTGAACTCAGTTGTGTAGTTATGGCCTCACCAGCATTGGGGCAAAGGAGGAAAATTACTTCTCTCAGTCTACTGGCCAAATTCTTCCCATGCAGCCCAGCACATAGGTTGCCTTATTCATGACAGGAGCACAGCTGGCTACTGTTCACCCTGGCATCCACTGTAACTTCTGGGTTCTTTCCAGCCAGGTTCCATTCAGCCTGTCACTGTCCAGCCTGTACCGACATATCAGATTATTCCACCCCAGCTCCAGAGCTTCATGCTTCTCCTTGCTGAACTTCATGAGGATGTAGTAAACCCAGTTGGTACATTTATCCAGGTCTTTCTGGACTGAAGGTCTGTCTTTCACTATGTCAGCCGTGCTCCAGGTCTAGTATCATCTCCAATTTGAAGAGGGTATGCTCAGTGTCAATTTCCAGGACACTAAAAAAGACATTGAATAATATGGGTCCCAATATCAACCTTCAGGGTACCCTGCTTGCAACAGGCTGCCAAACAGGCACTAGCTGTTGGTTGTTATCCTTTGGTAAGGACGAATAGCCACTGGACATACTAAATGTAGACAACACATCTCACAGAGATGGAAGCAGCACTGCGAAGAGGGTCCCCCATGGAGAGTCAGCCAAGTCACGAAAATCACACCAATATGGCTACATGCCGTGCTCACTTTATTAAACAAACAGGTCATATTTATAACTTAAACCAACCGCTCACACGACTTTACACACAGGTGATTGGATAAAAGTTTCTGGTCACGCGGGCGTCCGTGTCGCTGATTGGTGGCATGCTGCAGGTGCTTGATCAGAGTGTGCCGATGAGAGTGTGTAGATTCTGCGGTTCCCAGGACTTGCTCTGCACCTGGCTTCTTGTTTGTGCAGAGCTTGTTTTCTTTCTCACCCTGCTTGTTCCAAGGACAATTTAAAATTGCTCTGCAGCTTCAACTAACAGGCCTGAGTTGTCCAACCCGGACAATGGTAACATATGTCCTCGGTCCTTTAAAAATCCCTCTACAGCACTGTCATAGAGCAGACCTCACCTAAGCTGGCTTTTAGCAGCAGGTTTGGGAAGTAGCTATGATTTCAGCAGTTGCTCTGCAGAGACAAACCAAAACTCTGCAACATAGCTTGGTTGAAATGTGTGCTGAGGCGCTGAGGCAGGGCGTTCTCCTTTAAGATTAAATATTCTGAGCTAGAGGGAAATAACAAATACCTTCACCCCCAGCAATAGCTGCATTTTTCATTTCAGCAAAACTAACAGAGAGAGATGGAATGACACATTCACTGGCTGAGAACGGATGGGTGGGGGAGCTCAGAGGAAGGGACCATGTCATGGTTTAACCCCAGCAGGCAGCTAAGCACCACACAGCCACTCGCCCACTTCCCCCCCACAATGGGATGAGGAGAGAATTGGAAGGGTAAAAGTGAGAAAACTCGTGGGTTGAGATAAAGACAGTTTAATAGGTAAAGCAAAAGCTGTGCATGCAAGCAAAGCAAAGCAAATAATTTATTCACTACTTCCCATTGGCAGGCAGATGTTTAGCCATCTCCAAGAAAGCAGGGTTCCATCACATTACTTGGGAAGACAAACACCATAACTCCTAATGTCCCCCCTTTCTCCTTCTTCCCCCAGCTTTTATTGCTGAGCACAATGTCATATGGTATGGAATATACCTTTGGCCAGGTGGGGACAGCTGTCCCAGCCGTATCCCCTCCCAACTTCTTGAGCACCCCAGCCTACTTGCTGGCAGGACTGTGTGAGAAGCAGAAAAGGCCTTGACTCTGTGAAAGCACTGCTCAGCAGTAACCAGAACATCCCTGTATTATCAACGCTGTCTCCAGCACAAATCCCAAACATAGCCCCATACTAGCTACCATGAAGAAAATTAATCCCATCCCAGACAAACCCAGTACAGACCAATATGAATTCCTCTCAGACATCTACCTATGAGCATCAGTGTCTCAATCTGTCCAGCTCTTGTGTTAGAGACTGTCAGCAAAGAGTCAGGAAACAGAAATGAAACAGTGGAGAGTGTAATCATAAGATGAATCTACACGTTTTCCACTTCACCAAAATTCTTCCTAATCCTACACTTCCCTGGGTATTAGCTAGCCTAACCCAAGTATTTGCTAACCCACTGAAGCAGCCCAAAGCAACCCTTGATTTTTTCTAGCTTCTTTCAGAAATGGAAGAAGGACCCATGGGGTTATGTACAGCTGGTCCTAAATGCCTAAATGTCCTTCTGAAGATGCATTTTCATGGAAAATGGTTTTTGTTAAATATAGTTCTTCCAAGCAAAATGTCTGCTATATTATAGAACATCTTCGATCTCCCTTGTTGCATTGTAACTTTGATCCCATCACACCAGCTCATTTCCTCCAGGGAAGAGTGCAGCACAACACAGAAAATAGAGTGCGGCAGGAGACTACAGGCTGTAAAAGAAAAGGGGAATACAAGATTCATTTCTAAGACAAATATTTTAATATCAGCCAAAAAAATGTTGGTGTGCACATTTCTCAAAAAGAAAAAAAAAGAAAAAGAAAAAGAGAATAGTAAATTATTTTCTCTGGGTACTTTTTCTTTTTATTAACTGCAGAATTAACACTAATTCATCATTAATTCCTGGAATTTCCCTAAATGTTTGCCAGGTTTTTCATAAGCTTTAATTATATAGTACATGCTAGGACCCAAAACTTTTTGCAGTAGAAGGATTTACTGAAGCAAGTTCCAAAGCCCTTCCATGTACCAGTACTTGCTTATCATTAATAAAAGCACTACCAATCAAATACGTTATTGCACCATTTCTTGTAGAGGGATTTTTAAAGGACCGAGGACATATGTTACCATTGTCCGGGTTGGACAACCCAGGCCTGTTAGTTGAAGCTGCAGAGCAATTTTAAATTGTCCTGGGAACAAGCAGGGTGAGAAAGAAAACAAGCTCTGCACAAACAAGTAGCCAGGTGCAGAGCAAGTCCTGGGAACCGCAGAATCAACACACTCTCATCGGCACACTCTGATCAGGCACCTGCAGCATGCCCACCAATCAGCGACACGGACGCCCGCGTGACCAGAAACTTTTATCCAATCACCTGTGTGTAAAGTCGTGTGAGCGGTTGGTTTGTTATAAATATGACCTGTTTGTTTAATAAAGTGAGCACGGCATGTAGCCATATTGGTGTGATTGTCGTGACTTGGCCAGCTCTCCACGGGGACCCTCTTCGTCTGGCGCCCGAACAGGGATCCATTTATTCGCTTAAATGCAGTTTGCTTAAATGCTGTTCGCTTAAATGCGGAAGTCTCTGTGCATCGGACCCGAAGGGAAGTTGTCCGTTTAGGGAGCTGGAGGTCGGAGGCAGGCGGAACCTGGAAGGCGAAAAGCGGAGTCCAGAGTTCGGTGTAGAGCTGCAGATGGCACCCCCACCAAGGTAAGACCACAATGATTAAAACGCGGCAGGGCTCTGATTTAAAGAATCAGTCAGCAATATGCAGGCGAGTGTAGGTTATCTTTATTCAGCAGTGCTGGGTGCATGGGGGATCGCTCCACCAAAGTCACGCACACCGAGGGGACCTTTCAGTCCCTCCTTTATACAAGCTACTCATACCTATTCAATAGTTTTCCAAGAAATTGTTTACATATTCATTACAATTCTGAGAATTCATTTACATATCTCGTGCCTGCGCAATGTCCTTGAGAAGTTGTCTCTGCACAGACACTATTTCTTAGCGGCCATGTTTAAACTCTCCATCTTCATCACGTTGCATGTACAACAGGAATCTAAGACCAAATGTCCCTTCTAAAGATAACCAACCCAAGGACTTAGCAGTCTGTACATCTGTCATGTAGCAATAAGGGTCCTTAGACATTTCCCGACTTTAACTAAACATAGATGCATCATCCTTTAGATAAGTGGTACAGCATTCACTATTCAGCTCTCCGCTGATATCCTCTATGAAAGAGGGGGGAGCAATAAGGAAGACCGTGACGAAAAAAAAAACCCAAAAAAAAAAACCCGCGGCAGGGCTCTCCACTGATACCCTGTCTATGAGAGGGGGGAGCGCTAAGGAAGACCGCGATGGAATTAGATGCAGCAAGTAAACTTTTAACTAGTATCCTCTTTAAGAGAAGTGAGAGCACTAAAGAAACAGAAGTGGAGGCTTTAGTTCTCTGGGCACGAAAAAAGGATAAGATTCCCGAGCCCACATTATTGTTTAGCATTATGGAATGGAGAGAAGTGGGAAATTGCCTCTGGGATACTACGATCGAGGGAGGTAAAGAAGGAAAAGAAGCTAAAGCGTTAGAAGCTACGTGGAGGTCTATAATTAACACTCTGGAAACTATGAAGGCGGAAAAAAAAGTAGCAGCAGCAGCTATAGAAGCATTGGGAGGAGATGTGGTAGAAAAGCCAATAGAGCAGAAGGGTGATTCACCTAAGCCTTCTCTCTTGGCTACAATTTTCAGAGTTGGGCATACTCGTCCTATGAAGGGTATGTCAGCCTCTGCGTGTTCAACAGTGCAGGAGTTTTTAGATAAGACAGCAGACAAAGAGGAAGTTACTCCTCAGGGGTCTGTTGTAACTGAGCTGAAACCGGAAAAGGCTGTTGAGCCTTCCCAGGAAGGAGGAGCAGCGAGTCATGCTGCACCAGTTGGAGCTGTGGGTGGAGCAAGACCAAAAAGGAGGGTGGCTACAGCTCATAGGTCAAATCAAGGTGGGGCAAAAGCACCATCCGATGTCGTATCCTCCTCTTCCTGAAACATCGTCGGACGAATTTGAGGAGGAAGGCGGGGAGAAGCTTTGTGATAACAATACAGAGAAATCTTTACAGGAGGTAATAGATAAATTAAGAAACCTGGAAAAGTGAGTTGAAATGAACCTGCCTACTACTTCAGTACCCGTAGTTCCTCCAGTTAGCCCAACTACCCCACCAACGCTGAACTTGAGAAAAGATCCAATTCTACAGCGTTGGTCTGGTATTGTTCATGATGCTATTTTGGAGGGTGACTGGCAGGTGACCAGCTCGTTAGCTTGTCCAGTAGTGGTTAATAACCTTGGTGCACAATGGGAGCCGCATGATTGGAAAATATTGCAATAGGCAAAGCAAATGATCACTACCCATGGTCTGCGTTCAGAGGCTGCACGACAGATCATACAGTTTATTACATGATTTGCGGAAGGTTAATGATCAGGTGTTGGCGATGGAAGCGTTGCAACCTGGTCTTCCAACTCCTATGATGATCCCTCAGAATTGGCAAATTGTTGTGATAGAAGAAGAAGGAAGGGGGGGGACATTTCGCATTATGGCGTTTGTGTTCCCGAGTAACCGTTATGTGTGATGGAGCCCTGCTTTCCTGGGAATGGCTGAACACCTGCCTGCCCATGGAAAGTAGTGAATGAATCCCTTGTTTTGCTTTGCTTGCATGCATGGCTTTTGCTTTACCTATTAAATTGTTCTTATCTCAACCCTTGAATTTTACATTCCTTTCCGATTCTCTTCCCCATCCCTCTGGGTGAGGGGGGAGTGAGCATGTGGCTGAATGGTAATTAGTTACCAGCTAGAGTTAAACCATGACACTTCCCCATGTACCTGACTCACTGGGCAGGTGGAGGGAGAAAGCTTGGATGGGGAGCTCATCCCATAAGGACCATATCTTGCTGGCTGAGAAGGGGGAGCCGTCCCAACATCAAGTCAAACAGTTCAAATGTGTTGCCACTGCCAGGCCTATAAGCACATGACACTTTGACAAGAATTGCAGCTTTTCAGGTTACCAGTTGGGGAAAGCTGAACATTTTCTCCAGGTTTTTCTGTTTTGACATTGTTTTTGAGTGTTTGTAGCCTAAATGGATGGCAGAATTGCTAACCAAAGGCAGTTTAAAGTCAGGAGTCAGTTTTCAATACATCAGTAAGTTGTCTTAAAAAGAAAATTTAAAGCTATGGGATTATTTTTGTTACACTGTAGATACCATTAAAAGCAACTGGGCATACGTTTTCTGTCTTTTTTCCCCCACAACAATAAGGCAGAAATTTATTTTTTCTTTGTAATGAAAGCTGGAACCTTTATCTATTGAAAATAATTGTCATCAGGGGCTTGCAGAAAAAAATCATGATGTAGAATGGGACTCATGATAATATCCCAAGAGCTGCCAGTGCATATATAATCTGATAATCTTTTTGCAGCCTGGTCATCAAAGACAGTAAACTTTTTAGTATGTTCAAACTTGAATTTTTATGATTTTTTCAAGTCACTTGTTAATACATTTGTAAAAGCAAGGGACCAGATTTTGATTTTGGTTGACAAAATAGAGTACAGCCCACAGCTGTGCTACAGCCACACAAATAAAAACACATACTCCTTTGTTTGGGAGGAATGTCATGGCTTTTTGAAGATTTATGTGAAAAAGGGAGAGGAGTTAGTATATTTTCCAATAAATGCATTAAATACCATTTTATGAGCTTTCCTTTTAAATTTTGCTTTTGTAAAATAAAATGATGCTTCTTTACTAATAGTTACTTCTGTTATAAATTGAGACCACAACGGATCATAATCCAATTAAAATTTTATTAATTATAGCAAGTAGAATATGAGCAAAAACAGCGCTGGACGACAGGGGAGTCTGCGCTCCGCCAACTGCCGTCCTGAGCAGTTCAAACAGTCCCTTTTTATATACATCTTTACTCCCGTGTTCATGAGGTAGTGGAGGTACTCTGCGCATGCTTCAGTTGTTGTTAGGGGGTCGTTTTCTGCCTTCTGGTGGTCGTTGAGGCCGAAGTAAGAAGTCTTCCTCCTTTGTCCCATAGTTGACCCCTCACTCATATGTCCTTATATGGGGTAGTTTGTCCTGTTTCTGTCGGTTCCTGGACATCTGGTGGTTATCTTATCTTGCACAAGCGGTATCTTGTGGCTGTTTATATCTTTTGCTGTCTGACCTTTACATTGGGCCTAACATAAATCTTTATAAACAATACCCTAGTCCATAGTTTCTCACAATCCCCCCTTTTTCTTTTTATCCTATTATTGTTTATTAGACGCTACTTTCATTCTTGGCACTGCGAACAAACCTTTTTCCACAATCCCAACATTTATCATAACACTCACAAGGTAATACCTCACAATTACAATAGGCATAGTTCTCACGTGGCATAACGCATTCGCAACAATCTTCATCCTCATTAATCGATACACTCTTATACTTTGCCCCAGACCTCGTAGTTAAAATAAGCAATTTAGCTATGTCAAACCGTTCTTTAATAAAATGTAAAATATAGCGTAATATACAAGGCCCAAATATCAGTCCTAGAATCAACATAATAAGTGGTCCTGCTAAAGCAGACAACAAAGTGGTTAGCCAAGGTGAAATATTAAACCAGTTTTCATACCATGACCTGCCCGCCTCAAGATTCTTTTTACGTTGTTCCAACCTTTTCCGGAGTTCAGACATGGCATCCAGGACTACTCCCGTATGATCAGCAAAAGAGCAACATTCCTCTTTGAGAGCTACACATAACCCTCCTTCTTTTAAGAACAATAGATCTAATCCTCTTCTATTTTGCAGCACTACTTCTGATAAAGACTTTACTGAAGTGGCTAAATTTTTAATAGATTGTTCTATTCTTGTTAAATCCTCATTTACAGCCATCTGCAAACTTTGTAATTCCTGACCTTTTACTAGGGAGGCTATGCCTGTACCTGCTCCAACTCCGCCCGCTATCAGCAGTGTAGCTAGGGTTACCACTGTAATTGGCTCTCGTTTTTGCCTATTCAGGTCTCCTTCAAAATGGCGTAACACCTCCTCAGAGGTGTGATAGATCAGACGAGGAACAATAATCACCTGTACACAAAACTGAGATTGATACTCCGAAGTCTGAACAAACCCATTTAGCTCCTGGTGTCGGGATAGCCCATTTGTCATTTTGATTCTTGTGTTTCTTTATGTTAGCTTTAGTGATTGTTTGATTACACAAGGGCTGATATTGTTCGGGCACTGTACCTATACATTTTCCTTGACCTGTTACCAATTGAATAGTAATTCCTTGCGTATGGTTCCTCTGGTCATCCCATGGGCATTCTTGTGGGTTTGAACCACTAGACCATTGAATCCTATCTGGTATTCCGATTGCCTCAAAATATGGTGGTCTAACATTGTAACATAACCAGCATTCCTTAGTTAAATTTGGTTTGCTTTCATTAAGGGTACGATAAGAGGCTTGCATTAAATCCCATAAGGGGTCTTTAGACTCTGACACTCCTGAATCCTTAACTAAAGAGAACTCAGTCACCGTGTCATTAGTTGTTTTATCTGTTACTGATAGGGAGTTTGGACGAGTGGTTGTAACACTTGTGGGGACAATCTTTTTCTTAGGGAAAGTGGGTGAATTCAATACTTTATTCGGCCCAACAGGGAGTGAATCATATGGTATTTTAATTTTTCTTATGAGAAAGTGCCCTCCCCAATCTTTAGGAATTCCTGCATAGACACGTATTCCCCATGTTCGTCCTACTAACCACTCGTCTTCTAGGGGATGCAATACTTGAAATTTGATGTGGGTACAGACTTTTTTGTTACGTGGAGCTACATAATCCACGTCGCGCAGACCTGTAAGATCTACACCCGTTTGTTCAGGTACACATCCGTTAGGAGTCCAGGTTGCTTTTATATATTTATCAGGAGCCTTTACTGTCCAGCCCGAGGCTATTGTCTCACATCCCCAATAACCACAATAATAGTGTCCGGGATAATTACAGTAAGGCTGTCCAGAGGCCGGGCATAAATAAAATGGAGGTCCTTTTTCACAAGGTATTGGTACTAAATTACAAAGTTTCACTACAAATTCAGGTGGCCCTGGGTTGCTAAAAGTGGCTATTGTTTTCGTTCCTTCCCAAGATATTAGTTCCCACTTAAATGGTTCATGTGGGTTTCCCCCTTTTGCTTGGGTTATTATCAATAGCACAATTAATGGTATACCAGGAAAAAGGGTGTTTGTTAATTTTGTTAATTTAAGTATATTCTTACCAGTCCTGGGGAAGTTCGGCCATGGCTGCTTTTGCATCCCATTTTTCTGGCTCTTTTCTCCACGGTTTGTTTCTCCTCTGCCTCGCCCGTCGACTCGGTTGCTTCGAGCCACGGGGTGTACCATCTTCTCGGCAGCAAGGGAATTCTTCAGGAGAATAGCTGTTCCGGGCTTTTTGCCTGTTTACATAGGCTTCCTACTTCGCAGCTTTAATTAATGGGGCCAAGCAAGACACGGTTAGTACTTCCCTCCTGCACTTTATAGCCAAGATTTCAGCTACAAAGGGGACTGGTTCGGTGGAGTGGTAACAATAATATTGAGGGTTTATTCCTTTGGCAAAAATTTCCCACCACTCATGGGATTCTCGAATAATTTCTTGTTTAGACTCTAATTGTTTTAATTTCCACTCCGTAAGAGTTCTTTGGATTTTCCAACACTGTGTGCAAACTCCTATTGGAGGGTATCCACATTCACAGTGTGTCCACCATTTATTCTGGCATACCTTACACCTGAAACAAGCAAATGGATAACAATTGCAGTTCAAATTATTACATCTAATTCATATATCTAGAGTGCATACATTATTTGCATCAGCATATCTTCTTATACTTGATATTGTGTGGTTGCATAAGTTTAGCAATTTCCTTCAACACACTTTGTACGCTTCCATATATAATAGATAAAAAAAGAAATAATTATAGCAAATATAAACAACAATACACACTTTATACCAAAAGGTAATGCGGCAAAATAATCAAATAAAGTCTCTATCATTACGTTATCTTTTCAGGGTTATCTTGGTGTCACCTGGAGTACTGATTACTTTCCAGTGGGGTCTCGTCACTGGGCCTTTAATGCGACTAGCATGAGTCCATCCACGCTCAGCAGTCCGGACAGCCGTTTCTGTTGTAAGCAGAACAAGATAAGGTCCCTCCCAATTGGGTTTTAGGGTTTCTTCTTTCCACGTTTTAACCAATACCCAGTCCCCAGGTTTAAGATTATGAATTTTTAAGTCCAACGGTGGTCGTTGTACAATCAGTCCATGTTCCCAAAGCTTGTTACGATGTTCTGCTAATTGTGAAACATATTCATTAATCACACGGTCTCGAATTAAAACATTTGTTTGTGGACTTTCAATTCTATAGGACATTCCATACACCATTTCAAACGCTGATATTCCTACATCTGCTCGGGGTCTGGTTCTGAGAATTAATAGCGCCATGGGTAGGCACTTAATCCATGATAATTTGGTTTCTATCATTAATTTAGTCAAAATAGTTTTGATTTCTCCATTCATCCTTTCAA
Organism: Falco rusticolus; assembly: GCF_015220075.1. Lineage (NCBI taxonomy): Eukaryota > Metazoa > Chordata > Aves > Falconiformes > Falconidae > Falco > Falco rusticolus. The sequence goes on along the minus strand of NC_051209.1, from coordinate 23,381,274 downwards.
CTTTTCCCGAACTTTGTGGATGCCATGGCGTATGGTATTCCCACTTAATACCCAAGCTTTCTGTTAGATCTCTAACAATTTTTGACACAAAGTGTGTTCCTCTGTCCGAGTCGATTACTTCAGGTACTCCATATCGAGGTATAATGTGTTCAAGTAACACTTTAGTAACTTGGTTAGCAGTTGCCTTGGAGGTAGGAAAAGCCTCAACATAATGTGTTAAATGATCCACCATTACTAATAAATATTTGTAACGCCCTACCCTGGGTAGTTCAGTAAAATCCACTTGTATGTGTGAGAAAGGTCTGTATGCTGGGGAACGTCCTCCAAGAGGCTTTTGTCTCATGTTGTTTCGATTAACCTTTTTACAGGTCTCGCAGGCTGCCGTGACTGTCTTTGCTATGTTATATACGCCTATACAGGCAAACTGTTGATTGAAATGATCAACTAACGCCTGGGTTCCCCAGTGTGTTTTACTATGTATTTTTGAAAATATTTCAAGTGCTATGCCCTTCGGCAAAACTTCTCTCCCATCTGGCAATATGTACTTACCATCCTGTTCCTTAGCTCCCATTTGTTCTAGTTTTTCCTTTTCTGCAGACTCAAAACTCAAATTTTTACTAACAGGTATTTGTTGTATAGTTAAAATCATACTATAATTGCCTGCCACTCGTTTTGCTTCTGTATCAGCTGCATTATTTCCCCTAACTTGGTAACTTGTACCTCGCTGGTGTCCCTTTATATGTACAACTGCTATTTTATTCGGCATTTTTAATGCCTCCAGAACTCGCCGAATTAATTCCGGGTGTATCAGTTCTTTTCCCTGTGAGTTAACGAATCCTCTTTCTTCCCATATTTTCCCAAAAGTGTGCACTACTCCGAACGCATAGCGTGAGTCTGTATATATAGTTCCATCCTTTCCCTTCAGTGACACTAATGCTTTCCACAATGCATACAGCTCACAGGCTTGAGCCGACCAGCTGGCACTCAGGGGGCCTGATTCTATTGTCTTAAATTCTCTTTTTTCCAACTTAACGATGGCATATCCGGACAATCGTTTACCTTCCACTATTCGTGATGACCCATCTATAAATAATACTTCTCCACATTGTAGTTCTTCTTCTTCTAAGTCTGGCCTAATGCGTGTCTGCTGTTCAATTGTTTGAAAACAATTGTGCAATAGTTCATTACCTTCTCCTGGGTACAAAAATTCAGCGGGGTTAACTGCTCCAATAGTTTTCAAAGATAGTTTAGGGGATTCTATAAGTATTCCCTCATACTTTAATAATCGGCTATCTGTAAGCCATTTTTCTGCTTTTTGTTGTAACACTCCCCTGATATTATGAGGCGCATATAAGACAACTTCTCCATTAAAGGTAATGCGATTCGTTTTCTCAAGTAATAAGGCAGCAGCAACAATGATTTGTAAACAACTCGGCCAACCCCTGCTCACAGGGTCCAACAGCTTTGATAAGTATGCCACCGGTTTCTTTTGTCCGGCCCATTCCTGAGTTAATACTCCGAATGCCGTTCCTTCATATATGTTAACAAATAAATGGAATGGCCGCTTTAAATCTGGTAGGCTTAAAACCGGTGCTTGGCTTAGCTCCCTTTTGAGACTGGCAAACTGCTCTTGATCCTGAGGGGTCCACTTGGGCATTTTGTCTTTAGACAGTTGTTCATATAAGAATTTAACTTTAAAGCTGTAGTTCTCTATCCATTGCCTACAATACCCAAATAGCCCTAATGCCTGCCGAATTTGCCTCTTAGTGACAGGCATAGGTAATTCCAGAATTCCTTTAATGCGCTCTGGATCCAATATCTTCTTGCCGTTAAACAAATAATGCCCCAAATATTTCACTTTTTCCTCCACAAATTGTAACTTTTCTTGTGATACCCGTAGTCCCTTTTGTGCAAGAAAGTTTAGGAGTCGAATGCTTTCTTTTCTTACATCCTCCTTATTATTTCCTGCTATGAGCAGATCATCTACATACTGTAACAGCACGTTTCCTGTTTGTACTTGGTATTCTTTTAAGAGCTCTTCCAGGGCCTGTCCAAACAGATTAGGGGACTCAGTGAACCCTTGAGGAAGCACGGTCCATCTCAATTGCTGTTTACGGCCTGTCTCTATGTCTTCCCATTCAAAGGCAAAATAATCACGGCATTCTTCTGCCAGTGGACAGGCCCAAAAGGCATCCTTTAAATCAGCCACACTATACCAGGAGTTATGGGGTCCTAGCTTGCTTAGCAGTGTGTATGGATTTGCTACTACAGGGAACCGGGTGATAGTTCTTTTGTTTATTTCCCTTAGATCATGTACGAGCCGATATTTCCCATTTGGTTTCTTCACAGGCAGAATGGGGGTGTTAAAGGGTGACATACAAGGCTCTAAGATTCCTTGTGCTAACAATCGATCGATTTCTGGTTTTAATCCCCTCTGTCCTTCTAGGGATATGGGATATTGCCTTACCCTCACAGGTATGTGGGGTTCGGAAATTTGGATTTTAATCGGTGGGATTTCCAGTCTACTAATTGTGTCCGGAGAGTACCAGACATCGGGGTTAATTTGTTTTTGATCATCCACGGTCAAAGGATAAGCAGACACTGTTAGCTCTTGATTTTTTACTTTAATTTCTAATTGCAATTCAACAATTAAATCTCGTCCTAACAGATTAAATTCTGCTTCAGGGACGAGCAAGAGTTCACCCATTCCAAATTTATTTTCAGTTTCGAATACCACATTTTTGATTTTGCTTACTTTAAAGGGTTCTCCTTTTGCCCCAATTACTTGTACTTTTTCAGGGGAAACTTTACATCCCTCAGGTATTTGCTTAATAGTTGATTTCTCAGCCCCAGTGTCTACTAAAAAGGTGAACTCTTGATTATGGGGACCTATTTTTAATTTTATCAAGGGCTCATGATGACTCCGGTCCCCTAAGATATAGAGCCCTGACTCTCCTATTCCGTTTTCAATATTTCCTCATCCCTGATCCTTTCTCTGCAATTCTGTTTTATATGTCCCCTTTTTCCACAGTAAAAACAACATCTCTGTTCCTTCTTTACTACTACGTTCCCTTGTTTCATTCCAGCAGATCTGTGTTCACCAGTTCGCCCTTTGCGATCCTCTCTGACTGCTGTTACCATCATTTTTACTTGTCGCTTGCTGCTCTCTTCTTCCCGCCTTACGTAGACTTTCTGAGCTTCCCTCAATAATTCATCCAACCCTCTATTCTGCCAGTCTTCTAACTTTTCAATCTTCTTTCTGATATCTTCCCATGATTTTGCCACAAACTGAGTTTTGAGGAGCGCTTGCCCTAAAGGGTCGTCTGGATTTACCCCAGAGTACAGCTGAAGGGCTTTCCTCAGTCGTTCCAGCCACTCAGTAGGGCTTTCATCTTTCTTTTGCATTTCATTAAATGCTTTATTGATATTCTGGCCACGGGGTACTGCTTCCCTAATCCCCTGAATTACTATAGTTCTCAGGTCCTGCATATGAGTTCTATGCACTGGATCCTGATTATCCCAATTAGGTCTTTGGAGTGGCCATTTAATATCTGCTTGGGGTCCCTGGGCATGCTGAGCATCCCACAGTCTCATTCCTGCTCGTCTAATCATATCTCTTTCCTCGGTAGTAAATAATTGACCAAGGATAGATTGCATTTCATCCCAAGTATAAAGGTTTGGTCCCAAAAATTGATTTAATCTTTCTGCCACTCCGAGTGGGTCTTCAATTAAGTTTCCCATCTCGGTTCTTTTAAAATCTCGTAGGTCAGCCGAGTTTAGGGGTACGGAAATATATCCGATCACAGGTTGAGGTCCCCCCATGGGTATTTCCCTTAGGGGGTACATCTGAGCTGCCCCTTTCTGACTTCTAGTTATGCGTCTAGGAAGAGGGGGAGACCCTTGTTCCGACTCTGGTGGGGGAGTGGGCGCTCGGGGGACCTCTGCGGGAGCAGGAGGAGGAATGTAAGGAGGGGGGGTTAGGAGGGTTTCGTCCAACTCTTCCTGCTTTTTCTTTTGTTTAGTTTTCATTTCATTCAGTGGGTAAAGTCTAGCTCCCGGTCTTTCTAGCCACACTTCCGCATATCGACTCTCCTCCGGGTTAAGGGGTTTTTTATTATTAACCCAGAGGTTTAATTGCTGTCTTACCCAATCTTCTTCTGACCCATAGACTGGCCAAAAGACATTTTTAGAAATCTTCTTCCCTCCCCATATCTTAGTACAATATTCTATCATCTTCTGCTTATCTTTCCCTAGGGTTCCAGGGAAATATCTCCAATTGTCTAAGATATATGCCAGAGGGGTATTCTTAGGTACAGTGGGTACCCTTCCCATGGGAGTCGAAGGCTTGCTGCCCTTCGCCCCCATCTTCTGGAATATCCACAAACATACACTCACTCGCTCCCCTTGTTCCTGGCCCAGTCCCTCGCGGGAGATGGGAAACGCAGTACTTAAGAGTCCGCACTCGCTTGGTTCAGTATATCGAACCTCTCACTTGTTATATCCCAGGAAACCCAATCCCGCCCGAACGGCAAACCCGCGAACAAATTCGCAATATACTTACGCGTCCTGCGTCTTCGTCCGGACTCCCGTGCACAGAATTTTTATGGGATTTTACCGGTTTCTCCTTTGCTCATTATTCTAGAATTTAGGTTCGTCGGTAAGGTTGGAGTAAGCTGTTGGTCGCGGGGCCGCGAAATGTCGCGGGGCGCCTCCCCGGAGGACCAAAGCCCACCGTTCCTTATCCGAGTCACGGCACCAGAAATTGTTATAAATTGAGACCACAACGGATCATAATCCAATTAAAATTTTATTAATTATAGCAAGTAGAATATGAGCAAAAACAGCGCTGGACGACAGGGGAGTCTGCGCTCCGCCAACTGCCGTCCTGAGCAGTTCAAACAGTCCCTTTTTTATACATCTTTACTCCCGTGTTCATGAGGTAGTGGAGGTACTCTGCGCATGCTTCAGTTGTTGTTAGGGGGTCGTTTTCTGCCTTCTGGTGGTCGTTGAGGCCGAAGTAAGAAGTCTTCCTCCTTTGTCCCATAGTTGACCCCTCACTCATATGTCCTTATATGGGGTAGTTTGTCCTGTTTCTGTCGGTTCCTGGACATCTGGTGGTTATCTTATCTTGCACAAGCGGTATCTTGTGGCTGTTTATATCTTTTGCTGTCTGACCTTTACATTGGGCCTAACATAAATCTTTATAAACAATACCCTAGTCCATAGTTTCTCACACTGTCTGACCTTTACATTGGGCTTAACATAAATCTTAATAAACAATACCCTAGTCCATAGTTTCTCACACTTCCAACCTAATTATTTTGGTTCTCTCAAGTTCAAACTGCTATTTAAAGGGGGAGAAAACCTCCTGCTGTGGCCTGTTCACTGTAGGTTGATGGAGGACTCTAGGCCAGGTGTCCTCAAACTACGGCCCGCGGGCCGGATACGGCCCCCCAGGGTCCTCAATCCGGCCCCCGGTATTTACAGACACCCCCCGCCCCCCCCGCCGAGGGTTGGGGGGGGAAACCAAGCAGCTGCAGATGACCTCCTGCCACTTCATCCGCGCGCCGGCCTCCGCAGCCCCCACGCACCCGCCGGGACAGGGCTGGAACCAGCTCCTCGTTCTCGACCTGCGCCCCCCCAGGGGGCGCCTCTCGGCTACAAACCGCGCCGCCGCCGCCCCGTCCTCCTCCTCCTCCTCTGCGATGCGCGGCGGGCGAGAGGCGCGGGCATCTCCTCTGCCGGGCAAGCTCAGTCGGCAGCCTCTGCACTGCGAGGTCCAGCCAACTCGGGCGAATCGCCAGAGCCCCGGCGCGGCAAAGTCCCTTCAGTCCCTTCTGGCCACCCTGTCCGGACTGCGCTGCCGGCCTGAGGAGGGGGGCAGCGGCATCAGCGAGGGGGGCGGCTCCCCCGTCTCTCCCTCCCTCCCTCCAGCTCCCGGGCAGGACAAGCAAGCCAGCACCAGGGGGAAGCGCGTGCACCATCATGTCAAAAAAAAAAAAAAATTGACTCCGAGTGTGGGGTATTCCAAGAAAAGCGGACTTCTGATTATTTTTTCACGGAGTACAAAGAAAGAGCTGTTTGTCTGATATGCCAGAATTCAGTGTCTGTGTTCAAGGAATACAATTTGCGTCGACACTACGAAACTCAACATAAAGGTAAATATGATTCTTTGGTCGGACAAGTGAGAAAAGATAAAATATTAAGACTGAAACATGGATTGACAACTCGGCAAAATACTTCTGTGAAGCAAAGCAACTCAATATATCATCACTTCGAGCAAGCTATCAAGCTCATAGCACGCACTGGCAGAGCATTCACAGAGGGAGAATTTGTTAAAGAATGCCTTCTTTCTGTGGCCAAAAAGATGTGTCCAGACAAGGCGCATTTATTTAGTACAGTGAGTCTTTCAGGACCTACAATTACATGAAGGATTGAAGAAATGGGGGAAAATTTGAATCTGCAGTTGCAAAACTCCTCAAAAAAACTTTGCTATTTCTCATTGGCACTTGATGAAAACAATGATGTTCGTGATTCTGCACAACTTCTAATTTTTATTCGTGGGACAAATGATTCTTTCGAAGTCACAGAGGAGCTTGCTGCACTGAAAAGCATCAAAGGAACAACTACAAGAGAGGATATCTATGAGAAAGTTTGCCAAACTATGAATGATTTGGAGCTGGACTGAGGTAAACTATTCAGTGTGACAACTGATGGTGCTCCTAGCATGGTGGGGTCCATGAAAGGAGTGGTTGCACGCATTAACAAAGAGATGGACAAACGCAACCATTCACATCCAATAGCCATACACCGCATCATCCACCAACAAGCACTGTGTTGTAAATCACTGAAGCTGGACTCTGTCATGAAAATTGTGGTTTCTTGTGTTAACTTCATTAGAGCTCATGCACTAAGCCACAGACAGTTTCAGGAATTTCTGTCTGAGCTAAATGTTGCCTATGAAGATATTCTGTACCACACAGAAGTCTGTTGGCTGAGTCGAGGGAGAGTTTTGAAACGATTTTATGACTTACTTCCACAGGTTTATGATTTTGTGCTTTCTAAAAACAAAGAAGTACCAGAGCTCAAAGATGCAGAATGGAAATGGCACCTTGCATTTCTGACAGATGTAACAGAGCTACTCAACAATTTCAAGTGTCCAACTTCAAGGAAAGGGGAAGCTCATTTGTGATATGTATTCACATGTGAAAGCATTTCAAGTCAAATTAGACCTGCTCATTAACCAAGTAAAGGAGGAAAACTTCTGCCATCTCCCCACAACTCAAAACCTGTCTGCAGAAAAAACAGCAGTTGCATTCCCAAACAAAACATGTATGGATGTACTAGAAATGTTGCAAAAGGAGTTTCAAATTAGATTTAAAGAGCTTCGTCTCCATGAACAGGACATACAGTTTTTCCGGAACCCATTTTCTGTTGACATTGAAACTGTTGATCCGATTTACCAAATGGAATTGGCCAAACTACAGACTTGTGACTTGCTGAAAGATGCATTCAAATCAAGCAGCCTTACTAATTTCTATGCATCTCTCCCCTCAGAGACATATCATAATCTCAGGAACCACGCACTCAAAATTGCAACCATCTTTAGCAGCACCTATGTCTGTGAGCAGACTTTTTCCCGAATGAAATATCTGAAATCTCCAGTCAGATCCAGGCTAACTGATGAACACTTGCATCACTTGCTACGACTAGCAGTGACAAATATGGAACCTAACATTGACCATCTCATTAGCCAAAAGCAGGCCCATAGTTCACATTGAAATATTATTTGTGTTTGTTGATTACAATTGTTCTTAATTTTAAATATTGCATTTTTTTCCTGTTTTTTGTGCACTACTACAAATAAAATATGTGCAGTGTGCATAGGAATTTGTTCATTTTTTTCCAAATTATAGTCCGGCCCCCGACAGTGTCTGAGGGACAGTGAACCGGCCCCCTGTTTAAAAAGTTTGAGAACCCCTGCTCTAGGCAATCAAACTAATCAGAGAGCTGTCTCAGGGTCACTCTGATCTCTGCAGAGGCTACAACTGAACACTTCACATCATATTTGAAAGTTTTGCATGTTTTATATAAAAGATGAGAGGCATAAGCACACAAGAATCCAAAGCATGCAAGAAAGGTGTTTTAACAGGAAAGCAGTGCAAGCCTGTTTGAAAATCTCATAATTAAATTACATGTAGCAACTGTATTTTTGGGAACAGAAAAAAACAACTTCCCCAAAGCATTATTTCTAGACTGAGAACAAACAATAAAAGCAGGGGTCCTCAAACTATGGCCCGCAGGCCGGATATGACCCCCCAGGATCCTCAATCTGGCCCCCGGTATTTACAGAACACCCCCCCCCCCCCCCGGGGGTTGGGGGGGGAAACCAAGCAGCCACAGATGACTGCCTGCCACTTCATCTGCGTGCTAGCCCCCTGTTTAAAAAGTTTGAGGACCCCTGAATAAATAGATGTTCTTGGAGTAAAATGGTGAGAGAAAAGCTGAGGGTACAAATCTGTTTCCATTACAGACCTCTAGTGTGATTTTATGGTAGTGTCTGAGCTTTTATTTCTTCTGCTGATGAAGAAAGATAGCAGTACACCCTTTCTGGACCCCTTTTTCTGTCCAATCTGTTTGGACATAAGCACTTAGTGGCAGATGCTCTCTCCTCCTCCGTGGTAGAGCAATGCCCTGCACAATGAAACCCTAATCTCTGCAAAGCTTAGTGCTGCTGTGATAGCAATAGTAAGAATGAAGCAGAAAGTGCAGCATTCAAAGGCAGCAAGACCACCTAAGATGAATCTTTTTTGGCTGGCTAACTACTGGGGTGATGGGCGAACAGGAAACGTTTTTTAGGACTGCAGGAAAGAAGAGATGGCCTCGTGATATTTTAAATATTGACCTGGAGAACTGGATTCTGTCCCTACTACTGCCATAGCATTTTTATTGCTAGGAAAATCAGTTAAAACAGGTGGAAACACTCTGCGGGTTCCTTCTTCTCTGGTGTTTGTTTCCAGAGACGTCTGGGTCTGATTTGCAGGAAGCCATAGTGTTCCAGATTGTCTTAACATTATACTGAATCTTTCTATATTTGGTGTTTGTTTGTGAAACAGTTAGCTATAGGAACATCTTAATTTTAAAGAGTTAACCTCCATGTTAGCTATGCTGCTTGTTATCCGAGACACTGTTACTTGACATCCCTATTCTATAGACCATAATAACCTTACTCTCTAGACCATAACCAGAGCACCTGGGTTCTACTGTGTTTAGGATGAGTTATTGGACAGCTTGGCAAGGCAGATATCCAGCCGTCCAACTTGGCAACAAAACTTACTTTTAAGGTGTCCCAAAGTGAACTACTTTCATTATAATACTTAAAAACACACCCACAGGCCAAGAAGACCCTTGTCCAGGTGAAACCCTTCCCCTGAGCAAGCATAGTAACAGAGAAGAGGATGACACTGCAGATATTATAATTATATGCAAATTACTAAACAATCATTGTAACTGGGAGTGTACGACCTTGTAATTTTTGTATATAAATTTAACGGTGAAAACAGCATAGGTGTGCTTCATTTGTGGAGATGCCACCGAGCACCCAGCGCTGCAATAAAGGAGTGCCTGCTTCTTAATACTGCACTGAAGAGGGTCCCCGTGGAGGGTCGGCCGAGTAACGACAATCACACCAATATGGCGACATGTCATCCTCCCTTTATTCCCAAATTGCGCGTCTTTTATGCCACCTAGCTGTTGTCCATATGGCATCACACTCCATTTGATTGGTCCCGGTGTGGTGCCCACACGCTGCTCCCCCCTTGTGCAGGCATCCTGTTTTTTCTCATCTTTCTGTCCAACTCTCTTATCTCTCTGTGAATACACAGTTTCTTTGTCTCCCTTGGCCTTGCACATGTCCTTCACAACACTTGCAGCTTGTTACAGCAGCGGCCTGTTATTACAACCAAGTTATTCGGTCTGGATTGCTCACAATATGTCCATTTTCTTCCAGCCACTCCACAAATCACCCTTTTTGGTTTTGAGCAATCCAGACCCCTTCTATCATTCTGTTCATAATTCTCATAAAGCAATTCCACACACAGATCAATACCATTAAAAAGATTACAATGGCAATTAATACCGTTATCCCGTGTAGACACAAAACTTTTAACCATCCAGTAATTCCGAAACTCTGTAGCCAGTCCATTAACCCGTTCTCAGTCTTTATGGCCTGTACATTTTTTCTTAACTCAGCAAGCTGCTTATGAATACAGTTTGAGTGATCAGTCAAATTCATATAACACTTTCCTTAGCGCTGTTCACTATAGGCTACTCTCTACTGTTCATGCTGTTTCCTTATCTTCTAGGGGTGAGATCACATTCCTCCTTTGTTTGTGTATCATCCTAGTTTCTTTTCATACTCCCCCAAAGTTATTTAACTCTTTGCTGCAGGATCTCAGCTGCACATCGTCAAAGCAAGGCCAAAACTGCACACCATCAATGTCAAAACAACCCACTGTCTCTGTTCCGTACAATTTTACAATTTCCCCTTTTTGTTTTTGAACAGCTAGTACCAGGTTTGCCATGTTCTGCAGGGCCCTTGCAAACATGACGGCAACCAAGGCAATAGCAAACAAACAATACTGCCAATTGAGTGAATGGATGCCAAAAAGGCTGACATTTTCTCAGATTTTGATAACATGTTGCTGCAATGGGGCGCCTAAAATCCATTCAGCACATACCATCAAAATCCTCACAGCCATGTCCTTGAGCTAACAACAAAAGCCAATAGTTGCTCTGTTTTGTATGTAATAGTGGCAAATTTGACTCACATTCTTAACTGCCTAACAAACAAGGTGATTTAACTCTTTAATGCGTTCCCTGCTGTTACTCCGGATAAGAGAAGAACCGTTGCAATACGTTCCCATCAGTTCCATAAATCAACTACATCATTACATGCCTTTGAATTAACATTATACAGAGGTAATAAATTATCCCATATATCAAGGCTTTCAGTATGATTCTTCATTCCCCACATACATTCACTTTTTTGCAACAATGTCTGCAAGTCAGTTTCAAGGAAGGGCACACCAAACAAGGACTGGTTCAGTAAGGAGACCACACATTAGTTGTTGGGTTGACTGGCGGCAGTAGTGCTCCCACGTTCTGATACTCTAAGCTCAGGCCGCACACAGCAAGGAAGTATCCATCACAGATCTTCATCTGTAGAAACACAAGCATAACCTCTCCCCCAAGTTAACAATTCATCGGTCCTGACCAATGCCCGGTACGAGGGTCTTTCATGCGTACTAAGACACCTTCATGCTTTTGCTGCTTGTCACCAATTGACACAAAATGTCGTACAATGGGAGGCACCACATGGTCGACAGAGATTTTCAGAAAGTTCAAAACATAACACGATTTCTCGGAACGTGCCTCTTGGGTCATTCCCTTAATTCCCCCCCCCCCCCCCCCCATTTTTTTTTTTTTTTTTTTTTAATGCAACCAGAGACACTTGACTGTAACAGAGAAGCCCATATTTACATCTCTGAGCCTGGAAACAAACCGCAGCTGTATGCACCACCAGGCTCAGGGCATAAACCATTCATGCAGTTACATAGCTATATATCACTACAAGCATGCAGAAACCTATTAAACACTAGATAACCATGTTCATCTTTCCTATTCTCCTTCACAATACCTAGCTGTTCTCTCATCTCTTGTTAGGTCAAATATTCTCCATCTTCCTCTCCTATATCTCTCTTCAGACATTCTCTATCCTCCTCTTTTTTGTTTGTTAATTGCGACAAGGCAAAGGCTGTGTGTATCTGGGTGACCATGACCTGATTTATATTACAATCAACTAAACACTGAATACAGGGAAAAAGGCATGGGAGACATAAGGCAAACATCAATAAGGTGGTTAAAGTAATTATAATAAATCCTGTAATACTTTTGATCCACAGCCCAAAGTTTCCCAGCCGTGAGAACAGACCAAAGGCATCCCGCCCCTGGCTCTGCTGCAGATCTTTGTTTTAAGGCTTTTAAGTTTTGTATGCTTTTGTGAATTAATTCAGAGTGGTCACTCAGATTCACATAACACAACCTATCAAAGTCTTCACATTCGTGTCCCTGTGTTAACAATAAAAATCAATAGCAACTCGGTTCTGTAGCAACATATGATGGACAAAATCAACATCTGTTAATAAGCCAGAAAAAAAAATAATAGTATTTGTAGTATTACTTTGTTTAGCAAGCTAGCAGCCTAATTCACTAAGCAAGTTAAGAGCGTGTACTATTCTTACAGAAGAGATTAGAGAAGCAAAAAAATGTGTTATGCTGCATTCCAGAACTCAGCCTGAGAGATACAGTCTGCTGTGAGTTCTGCGTTATAATCATTTGACTCATGTTGGGGTTGCAATTGTGAAAGTTGCCCGTTTACAATTTTCATTGGCATTATCATAGCTAGTTGTTTTAAAAGCAACCCTTGAGCTTCCTCATGCTCGACTTGTTGTTGCAAAATATTCTGAAGCCGATCAATAAAGGTGGTATTAAAGTTAGTGACTCTCTAGGACCCTGCAAGACTGTGGCAAGACTCCCGCATCCGGACTGCCTTAATAGCCATCTCCTTCATTTGCAGATAGCTGTCCCTGGGATACCTTGCCTGAGTCACAGAATCGGCACAATTATTTTCTCCAGCCAACTGCTCATAGTTAACAGCAATTCCCCGATTAAGGTTTTCAGTCAAGGCCACTACACATAGCTCACAAAAATCAGATAACCACATCATATACTGTATCAGAGTTCGTACCATACAAAGCAATAACTTCCAATCATGCAATGTGAGTGTATAAGGCTCTGCCATCACTTCAAGAAGGGACATAGCAAATGTATTATGAATCCTCCCTTCCCGCACTGCTTTGCTTAACTCTTTAACAGCCTCGTATTGTACAGGCTGCCACTCTCGAGGTTAATTTGTCTGACAAAATACTGAACATGCCATAGCGACTCCCAAATCTACTCGCTTAAGCGCTTCCCACTTTCATTCCTGTCACCAATCCCTCAGACCCCCTTTCACCCTCCCCGAAAATACAGTCAATGCATCGGGAGAGACGAGGGTGGGGAAGGTCTAGCTCCTTTTCCAGATCTATAGGCCCTGGATCAAAAAAGTTTATCAGTGTCAATGGAATCATTGTCCGAGTTGTCCTGTTCCTGCACTTGTTGCTGTGTTGTGAGGGTTGCTGCAATCAGTGACAGAAGCTTTGGGGGTAGAGGAGGTGTGGACAGAATCGCCATCGTTGATGGTGTGTTGAGAAGAGTCGCACTGTTGGTGAAATTTACAGCCTCCTCTAGTTCAGTGCTCATGCTGTTGGTGGAATTTACATCTTCCTCTGGTGTAGCACTGTTAGTAGAATTAGTCCACACTTGGCAAAGAGTAGTCAGAATTTGCCACCAAGGTGCTAAATGCATTCCTGACAGGGAGTCCTTCTCTGTGGCAGCATCATACAATCATCTGCTGACCGCTTTCATTTCTTTCAAAGTCTCTAAAATCAACCTCCACATTGTGGAGAATTTTGCACTTTCTTTAGAGCCTGAACTAATGTCCTCCCACAGTGCTGCCCCGATCTTATCTCAAGTCGTTAACTCAAAAGCCTCTCTCACTGAGGGGATCAGTTCTCCATGCCGAGCCCATGACAGCAACTTTCTCAGTCTTCCCTCACCATAAGATAACCCTCTCTTAGAGAGGATATGTTGGAGGAGCTTAACCACTGCCACTTTTTTTTTGCTTAGCGTTCAGTACTTCTGTTACGGTAGTGTTTGGGTGCCTTTGGCTCCTCCTTAATGTCTCCTCCAAGCACCTCTACTGCAGCCGCTGCAACCTTTTTCTCAGCCTTCATTGTTTCCTGGGTATTAATTATAGACCGCCACGTAGCTCTTAATGCTTTAGCTTCTTTTCCTTCTTTACCTCCCTCAATCATACTATCCCAGAGGCAATTCCCCACTTCTCTCCACTCTGTAGTACTACATAATAGCGTGGGCTCAGGAATCTTAGCCTTTTTTCATGCCCAGTGAACTAAAGCCTCTACATCAGTCTCCTTAATGCTCTCACCTCTCTTAGAGAGGATACTTGTTAAAAGCCCAATTGCCGCATCCATTTCCATCGTGGTCTTACTTCGGCAGGGGTGCAATCTGCAGCTCAAACACCAACTCTGGACTTCGCTTTTGCCTTCCAGGTTCCTCCTGCCTCCAACCCTCCAGCTCCCAAATCTGAATCCAAGTCCGATGCGCGGAGTCTTCCGCATTCAAGCAAATGCATTTAAGCATCTTACTTCCGCATTTAAGTGAACCGCATTTAAGCGTCTTAAAGGGTCCCTGTTCGGGTGCCAGATGAAGAGGGTCCCCGTGGAGGGTCGGCCGAGTAACGACAATCACACCAATATGGCTACATGTCATCCTCCCTTTATTCCCGAATTGCGCGTCTTTTATGCCACCTAGCTGTTGTCCATATGGCATCACACTCCATTTGATTGGTCCCGGTGTGGTGCCCACACGCTGCTCCCCCCTTGTGCAGGCATCCTGTTTTTTCTCATCTTTCTGTCCAACTCTCTTATCTCTCTGTGAATACACAGTTTCTTTGTCTCCCTTGGCCTTGCACATGTCCTTCACAACACCTGCAGCTTGTTACAGTTTCGGCCTGCTCAGCCTGCTATTATAACAAAGTTACTTGGTCTGGATTGCTCACAATACGTCCATTTTCTTCCAGCCAATCCACACTGCATTGGTGTTAAGAGGTTTGATTCCCAATTTCAGTGACAATAGTACACATTGCATCAGCTTAAGGCAGTGGGAACTGCTCTCTGAACTGCTACTGTGTTTGCATGCTACCAGCCCCAATCTGCCTCACTGGACCTCAGTGCCCCAACCATGAGAAAGGGATCATGCCACTTTCTCATAATGTGGTGAGGGTAAATGATTTAATACTTGTGCATCGAGGTGATGCTGAAGTTGTAAGCACCACAGCAGGATACATAAGGAAATTAATGAGCCAACTGTGCTCACTGTTGGAACTTATGCTCATTGGGGTCAGCGTGGTCTGCAAATGCACAGTGTCTTGCATGAGGGAACATAGGGAATATAGCAATATCCAAATTCTGCAAGCAAAGAAGCAGCTGAATACTATTTTAAGCAAACATTTCCTGTACAGACTTATAATATTTCTTCCCTTTGTGTTTGCATTTCTCTCAAAGTATTGCATGTGGCCACAGATGCTATTTTCCCTACTTCATTTACAGTACTTAGCTATTAGTTTGCAACACAAACCAGCTGGAAAATTAGATGAGTAAGATAACTTGGAAGTTTTGCTCTTGACAGGAACCAGACCTAGCTCTTTTCCATTTATAAGCGTAAGTCTCAACAGGAAATTTCATATACATCCACTTCATAAAGACTTTACCTTAATAGATTTTACTTTGATTTTTAACTTTACAGCTTCAAAAAATGTGAGGGATTTTAACAGATCTCATTGATGTGAAAGGAGAATAGCAACTGGAGACAAAGTTTTTTGCTTCTTGATTTGTAATAGAATAGCAAGAAAAAAAGATAACATATAACAATGTCCTATACTGAAGACAGATGATTATGAATGCATGATGAGGTGGCATATGGGAAGAGAAATGAATCTGTTGTCTCTGTGCTCTTTTCCACATAAAACTGCGGTTTCATAGCTGTATACAATCTTAGCTGTACAGATGTTTGCATCAATATTTCTCAGATTTTTGTTTTGGATTGGACCCGCTAGAGGTGATCAGTCTGAACTAGATTTAAAGAATCTGTAGGAATTCCTACAGACTCAGGGTGTGGTGTCCAAAGTGGCAATGCTCACACCATCGCATCCAACTGGGGAATAAGCCAGGCCAACCAGAGCAGTGATAGATGTTCCATAAGATGGAAAGACAACAGAGCTAGGCACATGCAGTCTGAAAGGCTCCTTCAGGGCACTGATGATAACTTTTTGATGCAGGTGGTGGAGGAGCCAACGAGGCAAGGTGTGCTGCTGGACCTTGTCTTCACAAACAAAGGAGGACTGGTTGGGGATGTGAAGGCTGGGGGCAGCCTTGGCTGCAGTGACCATGAGATGGTGGAGTTCAGGATCCTGCGTGGAGGAAGCAGGGCAACAAGTAGGATTGCAACCCTGGACATCAGGAGAGCAAACTTTGGCCTCTTCAAGGACCTACTTGGAGAAATCTCATGGGTTAGGGCTCTGGAAGGCAGTGGGATCCAGGAGAGCTGACTACTATTCAAGCATCACTTCCTCCAAGATCAAGATGGGTGCATCCCCCCAGATCATTTTTCTCCTAGAAATCTCACTCTGAGGAAGACTAATGTTTGAGCATGTTTAAAAATAATTATTCTGTGACTTAAATGTTCTTTGGAAAGGTTCAAATTCTGGAAACTCTGGAAATGTAAGAAGAGCAGGACTTGAAATTTTGCTGAGGTAAGGCAACAGTAATTTGCATAAAGGCTGTGACTTTTTGGCAGATCTATAGACTTTTCAAATCTACAATTTGCACATGCTTGGTAGCTCTTACATGTCTCAGCACCTTTTCTACTGAAAAATTTTTCCCGCTACCATGCATGGACTAGCCTGAAGCTCTGCAGGCTTTTCCTTGTGGTCTTAACCCTGGCTTCCCTGGGTAATATCGTGTCTCTGTCTAAGTCCTGTCTTGGGAGCTGGGTCATAAAATTGAGGGCTGCAAATAGGAATTGGCTAGATGAGAGAAGAAGGTTGGACATGTGAAGAGTGACAACACAAAGGATCACACTGGGAAGGGATCGGTGTGTGCTCATGTCCCTTCCCCTCCAAGGCCAGAGGTGAAATACCACAATCCCATGGCTCATGGTCAGCAAACACCTGTGTCAGCCCTGGCAAGGCATTACTAGTCAATGCCCAGAGCCTGATCTATCCCAATAAGCCAAGGATGAAAAATTGGCCATGGACATTTGGCCTGACTTAGCTACCATGAAATAAATTGCTCTATATGCCAAAAAAAGTCCCCAGCATTGAGGCAGGGAGTGACGTCCAGTACTGCTGACCAGTACTGCAGCAGAGACCTGGGCCATGACTCTAATATTACCTACTCTGGTAGTATGTAATAGTAATATTATGCTGAGTGATGGTATTTCTGCTTTTTTTATTTATTTTCAGTTTGTTTTCTGAGAATCCTAGGAAGTTTTATACACAAAGTTGCATTAGAAGAACAGAAGGTTAAGTACCCAAAACCTGAGCTGTACACCCTATGAGACCTTAACTCCTTTTCTTCCCAAACACCTTAATACAGGATAGAGCCCTCAATTACTGACCACATACAGCTTCCCCACAGGACACCTGCCCAACTGGGCTCAGCTCTGGGGTCACTCTGGAGAAATGGATTTTTCCTTGTCTTTACCACAGATTCAAACCACTTTAGCTTAACATCTTCCAGATGGGCTGATTTTCAGTGCCTGGCTTGAGACTTTCAGGCCCAGTTGGAGAACATGGTGAGTATTCACAGCTATATTGACATCACTGCTGCTTTGAGCACTGTATAAAGCTGAGCATGATGAAAAAGCACATCCTTAGTGGCACAAAACTGGGACTCCACAGTAGTGGTCAATCTTCATTCCAGCTTGTGAGTGCTACAGCTGCAATCTTCCTCCTCTTTGAACATTTGGAAAAGATACTTAATTTCTGCAAATTGAGAAGGTTATGGAGCTGGAAAATGACATCGTTTTTGTACTTTATTTAAGAACGGAGATCGAGCAAATATATCAGCTTGACTTTTAGCTCTGCTGCAATATATTACAGACTTGAGATTAATGAAGACTAATCAGTAAATTCCAGTTGAGATAAAGGAAAGAACAGTTTGTCCTGACCTCTGTGTGATTTAACTCCAGCCAGCAACTAAGTACCACTCAGCGGCTTGTTCACTTCCCATGTCCCCCTGGTGGGATGGGGAGGACAATTGGAAAAAAACACGTAAGACTCATGGGTTGAGATAAGAACAGTTTAATAATTGAAATAAAATTAATAACAATAATAATAATAGTAATATTAGTAATGGAAAGGAGAGAGACAGAGAAGAATAAAACCCAAAGGAAAAAACCTTAAGTGATGCACAATGCAATTGCTCACCACCCACTGACCAATGCCTAGCCAGTCCATGAGCAGAGATCAGAGGCTCCTGGCCAATTCCCCCCAGTTTATATTTATATACTGATCATGATGTTCTGTGGTATGGAATATCCCTTTGGCTAGTTTGGGTCAGCTGTCTTGGCTCTACTCCCTCCCAGGTTCTTGTGCACCTCCTCACTGGCAGAGCATGGGAAACTGAAAAGTCCTTGACTTAGGGTAAGCACTACTTAGCAACAACTAAAACATCAGTGTGTTATCAACATTATTCTCATCCTAAATCCAAAGCATAGCACTGCACCAGCTACTAGGAAGAAAATTAACTCGATCACAGCTGAAAACAGGACACTGATGCAAATTTTATTTAATCTATAGTCATTTATGGTGTTTCTTTATGAAAGTAAATTATCTCCCAAAGTAGTGCAATGGGAATAATATTTGATTGCTTCTGCAGAGAGGAGTGAAATAATGGTTAAAATGTCAAGCCATTCAGGGTCACAGCAGCAGAAGGACATCAAAGGGAAAGTCAAAGCTTTGGATTCACAGGTATGGAATTGAAAAAGAGGGAACGTGGAAGAAAAGGAAACACAGACATCCCTAAAGTGCAATGCTAATTATAAAAAGCAGCATCAAGAGCTGCTAGTGGGGAATTTCCATCCAGCAAAGCTGCTTATAGATATAGGAAGACTTTAAATTGCACACTAATACAAAGAGACAGAAAATATAGGAGAACTAATACAACCTAACTACATAATCACCAGAGGCATTTGGAAGAAAAATACTTTGTCAGGGTTTCCTGAAAAAAAAGAGTTGTCCATAGTTTGTCACTCTCCTCCCAACTCTAAATTACTGGTAGCCACAAGCCAGCTTAGCAGACTCCCTTCACATGATTCTTCTCTTTGGCACTGTAATATCTACTGCACCAGAGTATTCTGACAAGGGGAAAAATTAACCCTCTATACAGTACAGCGAACAAGGAAAACATGTAC